>NC_060210.1:35087500-35240000 GCF_021130785.1 Homalodisca vitripennis
GAACGGATTATAAAAACCCAGAGAAAATTTCCAGACTGTACTAGAATACAGTAGTGAAGGTATTAGCAAGGGAGGATCAATACAGTTAAGGTGTCGGTAAAGGATCAAAGACGAGGCTTGAATATTCTAAGCCTGATAAATCTCACCTCCTCTAAATGTACAGAGTAAGATTAAAATTTCACTGTCTCGGGTAAAATACCATTAAAAATTAATGTTTGATACTAAATTCATCTCATGTATATTTATCACTGTTCGCGATTGATACTACAAACAAGTTTTTGATATAATTGTTTTTGAACTGGAAAATAGTAATGTAAAGTTACTCTAAAGAACCCTTGTTAGAACAAAGCATAATTATTTTGTTCATGATGCATTTCAAATAAGATGTCTAGGCTTAAAACCAAGCTTTTCTGATGGCCATCGTTATTTTAACACCACTGTGACAAGAATCATATAGCTACCTTAGAACAGCTGAGATAGTAAGGTGTGTTCGCTGCAGTCAGTGTTATAGAAACTATGATACACATCGAGCTATATTATATGTTCTTAATCTCATAAGAACGTTTACATTAAGTTAGTTTTCAAATTATTTCTTCTTTTCATTAGTTACTAAAAATATAATGATATTGTGAGTTATCTGTTGAATAAAAAAAAATAGAAAGTTTACAATTCAAATAAGCGTTTGGATGCGTACTAATAAGATGTTTAAAATAGAATGTTACATTCCATGCTCTTACGACCTTAAAAGGCAATAAAAGTAATTAATATTTATCTTGTAAGATAAAACTTTTCCGAGGCTGTTCTTATTTTTGAAAGCAAGTTTTATCCACTACCGGCTTGCTAGACCTGACATAGCTTCACCAGAGCCCCGTTAGCCGTCTCTTTGAGCCGTTGCCCGTCCCTCACGACGAGGACGAGGGGTTGGACTTAGAGGGACTAAAGTAGAGAGAAGGGATGGAAATAACAAAGACGTGTTAGTTGAAGGAAAAAGACTTGAAAAGGTAAAGGAATTCTGTTATTTAGGAAGTATCATAACAGATAGGGGCACAATAAGAGAAGAGATAGGAAACAGAATATGGAAGAGTGGAAAGTTTTTCAATATGGTGAAGAAGATTGTGTGGAGTTGGAACATTGGGAAAGAATCAAAAGTATTGATGTATAAATCTTATTTCCAACCAATTTTATTATATGGAGCAGAGACGTGGACGTGGACTAAAAATGATTTAAGCAGATTGCAAGCTGCAGAAATGAGATTTTTAAGAGGGATAGAGAAGACTACAAGAAGAGATAGAATAAGGAACGAAATAACCAGAGAAAGATAGAAGGTAGTTTCACTGCAAGAGACAATGGAAGGAAGAAGAATACAGTGGATGGGGCATGTGAAGAGGATGGGAGATAATAGAATGCCTAGAATAGCACTGGAGAAGGAGGAAGGAGGAAGAAGACCAAGAGGAAGACCGAGAGGAAGATGGGAGGACCAAGTGTGGAAAGACATAGAGAGAAGGGGACTACAGAAAATACAGGTGGATGAAGAGGAGACCTGGAAGGATAGACTAAAGTGGAGGAGGCTGTGTACGACGACGACCAGTGAGAACGGAAACGTCTGACGATGATGATGATGATGAAGATAAAACTAAGGGCATTTTTACTACAAGTACTTAATTCCATCTAAATGAACTGTGATTATAAAAGTATCACTCTCAGGTGGCGCTAATTTTAGTCCATATGCATTGACAATTTTAAACTAGATATCTAAAATAAATATAGGAACGGAAGTGCAATTTTTTTCTGTTAATCGAGATTTGTACTGGTCTGATAAATATTATAAGTCCCAAATATTGGCTACAGGGTACTTTAGGAGTATGAAATTAAAATGTTTCGCAATAAGACACTTTCGAGTTTCTGTTTTATATGATAGTGTACATGTATATAACTCATCAATAGTCACCACTTATGCAGAACGCGTAGAATTTCCGATATCTTCTATTGTTAACCAACTACTCTTGAACAACACACAATTCAGTCATAAACGATAATGTCATGACCTTCGTCTAGCATACACTTTCAGGCCAGGACCTTCATCCAGAACAAAGCTTCACGTCAGGACCTTCGTCTAGCATACAGCTTCACGTCAAGACCTTCGTCTAGAATACAGCTTCACGTAATGACCTTCGTCTAGAATACAGCTTCACGTAATGACCTTCGTCTAGCATACAGCTTCATGTTTGGACCATCGTCTAGAATACAGCTTCACGTGATGACCTTCGTCTAGCATACAGCTTCATGTTTGGACCATCGTCTAGAATACAGCTTCATGTTTGGACCATCGTCTAGAATACAGCTTCACGTAATGACCTTCGTCTAGCATACAGCTTCATGTTTGGACCATCGTCTAGAATACAGCTTCACGTGATGACCTTCGTCTAGCATACAGCTTCATGTTTGGACCATCGTCTAGAATACAGCTTCAAGTTTGGACCATCGTCTAGAATACAGCTTCACGTGATGACCTTCGTCTAGCATACAGCTTCATGTTTGGACCATCGCCTAGCATACAGATTCATGTCAGGACTCTTGTCTAGACTTACTTTTCTCATATATTCTTGTTAGAAGGTATTTTACTAGAACGTATTGGTTGTTGGGACAATAGGAGTTTACCAACTACTGCTGTACATTGATAGCCAAACAGGAAGAAGCTCTAAACTTTGAACTATTTGGCTAGTGATGGTAATACAAGTACTAATACATCAAAAAATTTCTACTTGGCCAAGAACAAAGAACGCAATCAGTAAGTACAACTAAATGTACTTGGATAGTTTTCACTACAGTATAAAATCCCATAATTTTTGTAGCTCCTGACTTAACCAATAAAACTATACAATAAGCGATACTTATTATAAAATGTGAAAATGTTTTATAGAGAATCTCATTATTTTGTTGAGGAAATAATATTGGTTTCTATTTAGAACACTTAATGCGCATTAGATAATAAACATTTCACACCGCACCGCGATGATCTCCAACGACGGCTTAAGATTATTAAAAGGATCAACAATTGCAATTATATTTTATATTTCATAATATATGTAGGAAATAGTATGAGCGACTATATAAAAAGGTTAAATTACAAAAATCAAAAGAAATGTATGAAGATATATTTAGAGCATCTTAGCTACAACGCAGCATATTCTTCAATTAGGGCGATTCGATTCCAGCGTCGCGAATGACTCTAGAGCATGTCTGATTCGTAAGAGCGTGTTCTCTGATACTTGTTGTTCACAGAAACGAGTTCTTTTTAATGAGCACTTGGGATGTATATTCAATGCACTTACAATATTTTAAGATCTCAAGTCTTTCCGACCTCAAACTAAGTTGATATTGAATGCGTGTTTGTTGCATTCAGATTTAAACATTTCCATTCTATATAAACCCTATTTTTGGTGGTAAGACGAGTACGCATATTCTCGATATCTGTTGTATGATCGTCTTAAATCATACTTGAGGTAGTATTTACGCACAAGGGGGGATAATCTGGCAATTTAGCTTTAATGGTCAACTTACTGTCGAACTTTCACAGTCCATGTCAAACTTTCACAGTCCAAGTCACACTTTCACAGACCATGTCACACTTTCACAGTCCATGTTACATTTTCACAGTCAATGTCACACTTTCACAGTCCATCTCCCACTTTCACAGTCCATGTCATACTTTTACTGTCCATACCACACTTTACAGTCTATCACATTTGAAGTCTGGAGATTCAAAACCTCCAATCAACGTATGTCTTACTGCTGAAAAACATATGACAAGTGTTTTTATGTAATCCTCATTGTGTGCCTTATATATTTGAAGGGACATACCCGGCTAAGCAAGTCGTATGACTGTTAAGAAATTTTAATATCGCATTACATTTAAACATCATACTACAACAATAACAATGTAGTGAAGTATATAGTGAACGTATTCCAACAACAATTAAATACGAACACGTGTAAGATAAAAAGTCACTTTATAAAAAAGAAGATATTCTAAATGTATGGATTTCTATCTGAGCGTTGATAATCAAACCAATTGCAAACACCATTAAATAAAAGTTTAGTCGTCTTGACCGTTTTTAAACTAAGGTTAATTATAATATTGATGACCACACTAGATGATTTTTCCTTTCAGTAATAAATATTAGGGGATTTAATGCGGAATAGAACGAAAGATCAATTTTTAAAATCGCTTATTACTAGCATAGTTTTTACAACCACACAACCAATATTTAATTAAGACAAAATCAATAACAGTTTACGATTTATACAATTATAGCGGGTTGATTATCAATGGTTATTACGTCACAATTAATTAGTGGTATTGTGTAAATCCGTTGTTCGTTGCACTGTTGCATAATTACAAATATCCGACTTAGACACTTATAGGTCTGTTAACTTGCCAAATGAATTTCTTTTAATAAGATGTTCAAATACATTTTTTTTATTTACCTCCAAAGTTTTTTTGTATAATAATTCATATTTTGACAACTTTTTCAACATTCTTAACAGCCACCATTTTGGTTGATAAAAATAATATTATTATAACCAGAATAATAATTACATGTATTGTCTTCGCATTAGCAAATCCTTCGGATTGAAACATTTTATTCCTGTGTCTCCACCCGTATGATTTCTTGAAAAAGAACAGACCTATAGGAGACATTTTTGTAAGCTTGATTTCTATATAATCAACACCGAGTCCCGTTATGGTTCATGGTTCTTCATGGCATTTGCATGATCAGCGAATATTTTTACATTGGTGTTACCGATAACCATGATGGCAACGAGAACAACACAAAATAAATTGAGCATATTCATGTGATACTTCAACATTTAATATAGTAGCAATTATAGCATAATAAAATTAATAATAGACTTGAAATTTGCATGGAACATCAGCGAAGGTTGTTACGCGACAAGTTATGTGGCGTACTCCCACCTTATTATTTTAACAAAAAGGCCGAATTTTAGATTTCAATACTTAAAGTGTGTTTTCAATAGTGATATGATTGTCGACCTCATGAAATATACAAATAAGTAGACCAAATCCTTTCAGAGACATTTCTATAATATACTCCTTGATTATTATCGATGTAAAAATACAAGAATTTGTGTGACTAAATAAGAGCACCCTTGTATCTTGTAAGAGCACGAGGTTCTTTACAATATACAAAAATGTTTTACAGACACAAATAGAATAGTTGTCGTGAAAGAAGCTACAATTCCTATGAACAAATTTAAAAGTGGAGCAAAAGAACTATTATTGGTAAAGAATAAGCACCAAGAAACGGTTGCCAAGCAACACTAACATTATCAGCGTCTCCGCTTGGCAGTGTGGCGCGTCCACCTCACGCTTGTTTAGTCGGATATAAATATTATATCTTCACATTGGTTACATGATTGCATATACTTGATAAGTAAAACACTTTTTGTTTAAATTTCACATAATAATTAACTGGTTAGTTCAAAGGTTTTATAATTCATTGTTTATTAGTTAATGCTTTTTACATTTACACGCAAATATTATAACATGAGTACTCATAATTGCATTCTTCATCATTCAAAATCATATTGACGTGTTCTTAATGTATCATTACTTGACACTGATGGTGCTATGACGTTAGGTGACTTTCCATTAAAAATTGCGACATATCCTTAAATATCATTACAAATTTGAACTTTACGCTTTCCTTTATAATCCAGTTAGGAACCTACTGATATTGCATATTTGCTGATATTTGTATTAATACGCGTAGGTAATGATTTGCTACAAATACTATACGCTATCACTGTACAATTATTAATGTATGAACATTTACAGTTGAGAGATCTGAACGATACTTGTGTATGAGTAAAGAAATGTGGAATATAAAATCGCGGAAGATTATTTATGTGATTGCATCCTTACAGAATCCAAAACAACGTGGATGAAAATATTTGGCACTGTTTAGAATGAGTTTGTTCGGAAAAACTTTGGGCAGTCAAAACACAATCTCTTACAACTTCATTTCAAAATTTTAATTACAATTACATTACTTTGGATTTTTATTAGTTCTAATTTATATCGTACGTTAAAGAACGGGAAAATAAAATAGCACTGTTTAAGTTTTTGAAACTTAAAATTGATTATCATTATCAGCAGGAGTGACTTAACGAAATTAAAGAATCGCACCAGGCTTGATATTGATCTGAATAAGGCAGATAGTTTAGAACCCAACGTACCAGAGATTTGATAGTCTAACGGTAAATTCAATAATTTGTAACTTCCTTTAAATCCTAAATGCAATTCTTAGGTACAAAGCGCATTATTTTAATTTTTACTTCGTTCAATGCTTAACAAGTAAACAAGAGATAATACAGCTATTCTTACTTTATAATTATCTTTCTCTTTGATCTACGGAAACCTGGACCGTTATCGTTCTCTTCAGCTGCCCCCCTCCCAACTATCATCAAGGAACGTCGCCGTAGCGCCGCGCCGATCTGCACTTAACAACCTAACAACTGGGACGGAAGCTATTACAGCCCGAACAATATGACTTTACCCGGTTTGCCCGAAGCGTCGGTTAAACAGCTCTACAAAACTAGTTGAATATTGCAGCAGAGTTTAAGTAGGGTCCGGGTGTTAACTTATGGAATAATACAAGTGCGATACAATAGTTATCGGTTAACCTCAAAATACAAAACATGTACTTCCTGGAAAAAACGCAAAAGTAAAAATTTTGCTTCTTCTATTTAACTCGGTAACAGTGAAAAGAAGATTGTGATTTTGAATAAAAACATGCTTCTTAATGCCTTTAGAATATAATTTCATTTAAAACAACAAAATTTATTAAAGCCCATTCCAATTTGGTATTACAACAATTAATTATGTAGCCTTTACCCTATGTTTGAGGTAACTTTCTGTCAAATATATGGATCCCTAAAAACTTATCATATTTGAGTGACACAACCTAATTTTCGCCTCACAAAGTGAAATAAGTTTTGTTGAGTGACGTTTAAATCAATTTTAGCTGGTTAATGTCAAAAGTTTAGGTTGGAGAGAATTTAAATGGTGAGGGGGGTGGAGAGGAGTACGGCTCAGGGTTACCCCAAGCCTATATTACTTGTTATAAACGAATTAACTTTAGCTCTATCTCAATGCACAGTAATTAAAGACAATTTTTTACCAAATACTATACTTAATTCTACTATTATAAATTGATAAATATTATGTATAAGTGATTGATTAGTTTACTATGGTCATAATGTATTGCCCTATATTATGGTTAACTTTAAACGTAAACGCAATTTTCATATTGTATGGATTAAGCTTAATCTCCAGACAGTAAATGTGTTTTAAGCACCTACAAAACATATCAAGAATAATAAGTATAATCATTTATACACAATAAACATATGATATTAAATAGTTTTTGGTTATGTATGTGTCAAAGTCAGTGATGCTTTACTTGCAGAAGGTTTTTTGCCTTTCTTTGTTTTTATTGCGATTTTAATCCACTAAAGTAATACATCATCATTTATTACATCAATAATGTGTTAACTGAACATTTATACATCCGACTGGAATCTATTTTTACTTTTTTGAAACTATTCAATAAAATATCCTGAAATATTGGAAAATATGTTTGAGAAATTTGAAAGGGACTTAACAAAACAGTGACTCATCTTTATAATGAAATATAACATGTGACAAAAGATTGGAATATCTTTTAGTGAATATCTTTTTGAAATATCACTCATCTCGAATTGTTTAAATTTCATTTAAAAGGAATATCCCTATGTTGTCCCTGTTTTTCAATATGAAACTGCGTGCATAGCCTACTCACTTATAATATGTGATCAAACAATGTGTTATTTTAAAAGCCAATAATATTATATTTGTCTTTATATTTTAAGACTTTACAGTCATGCACGTTTGTAACACCTCAACTTTAACAGTGAGAGATCGAGTTTGTATGTTGAAGATCACATTTCTATTGGGTGCACACTGATAAGGAATTATTTAAGAGGTACAGGTTCTTAAGCCGCCATGAGAACGTTATCCCAAAAGATAAAGTGCATATTTCGGAGGTAGCAGAGCAGCGTGGTGATGAGCTACGTCCTCCAAGAGGTAACACTGCTCCTTTAGGGCACGGCGGATCTAGACTGGGAAATCTAAGGATATTCCTGACAGTGGACACAATCAGTATTGGCATAGAGCCAAAGGCAGTAACATTTAGTGGAGACCATGACCAGGTATCATTTGTCACAGTTGGAAGGCAGCGGAAAGGCAAATGTGCTGGGCTGTACGGGGGCCAGCAGTCCCGTGGAGATTGCTGACACAGGGATGAGTTCGCGAGGACCACAATGGCCTTTGTGCAGTGGAGGGAGGGACTGCGGCCAACCCTATGGTAAGGTGAAGCATAAAGGGGATGGAAGGCATCTGACAGTGGTGTTCTGAGCTGAACTCAGTTTCTAAGTTACTAGAGAGTAACCATAATGTCAGTAAAGCTAAACGGAGAAACTATCCCAGTTGAGCAAGGCACTTGTGCTGAATCTCACCCAGACACACGTCCTGGCTAGCGCGTAGATTCTGGAGACGCCAACATGCCGTTAACACACGAGACAGAGACACAGGAGGCAGAGGAGAGAAGGGAGAGAGAGAGAGAGAGAGAGGGAGAGAGAGACAGGTGTTTGAACGCTCTCTTCTAAAACAGTACTCCCGAGTATAGTAAAACAGCTTTTACACAGAGTCATTTACCAGCTGGGAAAGGTCGCATTTCTTGAATGATTTTAGAGTAAATAGTGCAGCAGAGAATAAGAAAAGGAAAGCAGAAATAACACCATGCCTGGAAGACATGCACAGGAAAAGTGGAAACTTAGGGTTAGAATGACATATAAAATAGGGCAACCATGATAACAAAAAAACTAATCGATCAATCAAGAAGACTGGGGGAGAGCCTACAGAGCCTGATAAAAGTCATATGTCAGTTAGATGGAGGAATTGAATGAAGTTAAATAACAGGTCAGAGAGTATAAGGTGAAAGAGGTCACGTACCAGTGCGTTGCTGTACAGTTACTACACAAACGGAGGCTTCTGGTATTAGTCAGGAGGACATATCAGAGAAGAATATTTTGGCACAGAGTTCGATGATAGCAGGGTGGCATTTGTAAGGTGAAAATATAGTGGGAGACAGCTGGAAAGAAATCTTTGTTCTCAGATACCAGGACTAAAAAGCGAAGATGGTATGATCCCAAGGTGTTCTGATGATCGAGAGCACAGATTCAGGACAGGTTGAAAGGGAAGGAGAGGATAAGAAGGCGAATCAGCGCATTGTAATGTTGATTGGCTTAATGACTGATCTGGACACAAGGACATGCAGCAATGCCGATATCATAAACAAAGTAAAAAGGATTCGCAAAATTGGTAAGGAGCAGACAAGAATGAGTTTAAGTGCCAGAAGATGCCGATGTTATTCATTGATAGATATCAGAATGCTGTTTTGCAGGTAGTCAAGTTAGATTAAATCTGCGTTTAGGAGCCAAGGGAGGTTACAAGACATCGCTAAGCAGAAATTATCATCCAAAAGACAAACATTTAGAATAAGAAAAGGATGATAAAACTGTTTCAACCTAATACAACTAGAATTAAAGCATCTCAGAGTCTCTCGTATGCCAATGCACTCAAGACAAATATATACCTGGTATTGTCCAATCAAACCTAACTGTCATTACAAGAGGGAACTGAAAAGCTGATGCAGATGGAGACTCAGCAATATTGTCGCTTAATACAAAGAGAGCCATTATTCGGAGCGGAACAGGCCAGGGCTTTGGTTGGGTAGAACTAAAGGATCTCAGAACACACAGATGTTACTTTTTAACAAACAGGTCCCTGGAGGAAGTCACTCGGGCTTTAGATGATTTAGCGGAAACTGTCAGAAGTAGTAATAAGGGGACTATAACAGCAAACTTCAATGCATCGTCACCAAAGTGGGGAGAAGTTAGAGAAGATTTAAGAGAGGTCACAGGCTACAGCTGCTAACTTGCCTGAATAAAGGAACCGAACCAACGTTTGTAAGGAGAGATTCATTATCAAGGTTGGACATCACCTTTTGCACATAAGGACTGGAAAGGCAAGTAGGATCATGGAAAGTTCTGGGTGACGAGACCCTGAGTGACCACCATTGTATTGAGATAACCCTTAGTAAGATCCAAGAAACAAGGCAGCATCAAAATAAAGGTTGGCGGTTTTCCGTATTCCGCTGCCAGGTGGGGTGTTTATAGTTGGGTACGCTGATGACCTGGCCCTTGTGGTTGTAACAGATGGTGGACAGCTTATTTCCAAAGCAAATCAAGCCATAAACCAAATATTAGCATACTTAAAAGTACAAGGATTGGAGATTGCACCCTAGAAGACCGGGGCCATAGTAATGGTGGGAAGGAGATCTACGACCGACATTAACTTTAAGGTAAATGGTTTAGAAATACATCCTTTGAAGATGCTGAAGTACTTGGGAGTATGGTTAAACCACGGAAGATCCTTCTATGTTCATGTTGAGGAAATGTCAAAGTAAAGTGCTAGAGAAGCTGGCAGTCTTTGCCGACTCATGAGCAATGTTCACGGACCAAGGTAAACGAGACTGTTGGCAACGGTGGTGGAGTCAGTTGTTCTCTAGGAATTGCCAATCTTGATAAAAGCCCTTGATTCTGGGAAGGCTAAATTGAAGTAGGAGCAATTCCAGAGAAAGATGACATTTCGTTTGACCAGCGGTGTCATTGTGGGCGTTCCCTCTCGTGAACTACTGACCCAAGAGAGAGCGGATCGGCACGCTAGCATGGAAAAAGCTCAGGTAAGGGATGCACTGTTTGCATGACGGCAAGAGCAATGGATAAATACCCACAAGGGATCCTGGACAAGAACTCTAATTGTGGATGTAGCCAGATGGATGGAGAGAAGTCACTTCGAACTTGGTATCTTTACAAGAGACAACCATGTTACGCAATATGCTTGAAGTTATGGAGCAATAGTGTGGTGTCTGGTCTAGTAAGAGACATCATCAAACAGAAGAATGTAGTATCAGGGCACGATTATCATGAGTTTGTCAAGGGAATGACTGATAGATAGGCGGACAGACCCAATGAAGAATACAAAGACCCTGGTGGACTGAAGTAATACCATAGGTGATCCCAGTTCCACCAGACTGTAGCAGACTTTAAGTTTTAGGCTGTAGGTTTTACGTTTTAGTGGGTGCAAACCCTACACGCATAGCGAAACTGCAAATTATGTGCAGCACCCCCTAGGTGTCTAGAACAGATTTCCCCCTCTCACGAAATAAAAAAAATATTAGTGTATCAGATGCTCATAACTACGTTTTCGTAAAAAATGGAACAGGCAGACAATTTAAGTTTCCGGTCTATTATGTTGTAAGGTTCTCTATTGGTGTTGGCTTAACAGTCCACCACCTTGTATAGAAACCGAAGAATAGTAAAAATGTAATGGGACATGTTCTGTCAATGAATATTACTTTAGAAATTAAATTAATTTATCCTACACCTTGCGAGAATTTGGCTTGTACGTCAGATTGCAACATAATCATGCACACCCGGAAGGTGGACCACACAACTAGGCCACAGGCGAGATTCCTCTCTAATTACAGGACATTGTTGTCGGCGTTTTGTCGGTCCAGGCTAACGAGGGGGCCAGGTGTTAACGTAATTAACTATCTGAGGCCTACAGTCCACGCCAAGATTGCGCTTTTTATCCTAAACAGAACGTTATTTAAATTTATGTATAATCTTTTGTTGTATGATTACTTAATGTCACAGTAAAAGATAGTAGTATTAGTAGTAGTAGTAGTAAGTTTAATAATTTACATTCAAAGTGAGCCAGAGTACATTCAAAAGACACACACACACACACACACACACACACACACACACACACACACACACACATTTATTTATTTATTTTCACTTGAAATAGTTTTATACATTTTAATAAATAGTGTGTAAGGTATAATAGGTGTAAGGTAAGGTATAAATAGTGTATTTGGAAGGTACTGATAATTGCGTCAGATGGTTGCATGAAGACCCGTTTGGGTTTATGAAAATCTTTTGTTGGTAAAACTCAGTTATTTCCCATTTAATAACATATATTTTTGTAAAATCCTTTTTATAGTTTTACATTATTTACGTTTGTAATGATTTTATTATTGTTATGCGTATTTAATCACCTATTGATGTAATAAATATAACAATATTTTGATGCAGTAAAATTAATTTAATAGCGGGACTGCAGCAGCATAGAAAAGTTACACGCGAATTATGAACAAATTACCCACTCCCCCAAGTTAGCACGCAACTTCAGCTTTAACAACACAACCTAAAGACAAAGGCAGCAAACAATAACTTCGCCATTAGATAATGAAATTAGCAAAGTCACACTTCCAGCACATTACCAACTTTAACTTGATTAGGATCACTTTCAAATCGAGCGAGTGCTGCGAGCAAACTTGTCTTAAACCGCTTAGATTGATTGTTAGGACTAACAATGCAGTAGACCGTGCATTGTACAGGGCAAGGTTTTGATGTGTTCATATTTTGGACATTGTGGTTCCGTTAAGTTGTTATAATTGATATGTTATTTTTAGTGCATAAAAGTAGATTGTACATTCCAGCGTATTGTCATCTTATATTTGTTGCTGTCATATTGTCGTACAGGAACGCTGTTATTATATTGTAAAATATCCCTGCAAATGTTAGTTTGTAAAATATTCACTAATAAAATTATTAAATTTTAAATTTCATTGCTAATATGAGCAAAGTTTTAATTTCTTTAACGAGTGTCAATGAAAACCATTCAGAGGATTTTAATAGATTCAATGAGGGTTATCCTCTTTTGGGGATTATATACATGTATACATTATTTACAATTGTTATATACTAAGTGGGCAAGTTGACTAGCTAAGGGAATTCTGTTCATAATCTCAGCCTCTTTAAATAACAATAATAAAGTAAAAAAAAATGTGTGTGTGTGTGTGTGTGTGTGTGTGTGTGTGTGTGTGTGTGTGTGTGTGTGTGTGTGTGTGTGTGTGTGTGTGCATTATGCACCACAGTTTTGTCTATTTAATGGCCTGGAATTCAATGTCAGTGCCGATACGTATTAAAAGACGTAGTGGAAATCGCTCAACTGTTTAAAAAGTAAATAATTCTTAGTTTAGTGAGGGAAAATATGATAAAACAGGTCTCTTATATTCATTGTCACATGCTACAAGTAATGTAAGTCATTTTTCTGGTAATCACAAAAAAGCAAACAGATTTATCTTAGCGCATGTCAACACTTTTTGTGTTCTTCGATACACTTGAATAATTCTAGACTAAGTTTGAGGCGACGCTTACATTTTAAAAAATTTCATAATATGTGTGAGATTTTTATTGGATTATTTGTGAAAATTTAAAAGAAAATATTTCATAGTTCCAGAGTCAGAATATTTTAAAAATCAAAATAAAGTAATGTTTTATTAAATTTGATTATTGTAAAATATTTACTAACACTATATTAAAAAAATAGTAAAAGCTTCATAAATTATACATTAACTCGACTCCTTAGAGATGACAAAAACAGGTGCCTATTATCTCAGAACCCTATCGCAATATACCTATCCCCAAAATTTAAAAGAAATGCCATTATAATGAAGTATTCTATATAGAAATAGTTCAATCTCAATCTACTTTAACCGTGAGTTTTAAGTACACGTCAAAGCGATTTACAACGGTCCATTTTTATCAAATCAATGAGAAAGAGAAGTACGCCTATCATGTAAAATAGAATTAAAATTTCATCAATTTGGCCAACTATCAAGAAGTTGCTACGAAAATGTATTTATTATTAGGTATTATTGTGATTTTATAAATTTAAATGATTTGGAAAGTTTTCAATGTGTATTATAATGAAACATTAACTTAAAATAATCATTAAATTATGTTTTATCATTACAAAAACAAAACTACAGTTTTTTTTACCTATAAGGTAGATTAAAAGCGCAGCATACACGTGTTACGTTTTATGAGTAGCTGTATCGCGCAATATGACTCAAATTCAAAATTCAAATTCAAAACATCCTTTATTCATTAATAATGTACATATGATACATTGAATAGTGTCAGAAGTTTTATAATTAAAATACAATTATTAAATGGTCAAAAAACAAATTACAATATGGACCATCATTGGTAGTTAAAAAAGACTATTATTGCTTAAAATGCTCAGATTGATGTGTTAATTACAAAAAAATGTCTTTAAAGTTAAAAATAAAATCTAAATTAGTTGTCCCTGTTACAACATGCTAACAATAATGCAACAAAAAACAAGTACTATTGTAGCATTTAAAGAAATAAATTATTCTAGAACTAAAAAAAAAAAAGAAGATTTACACTAAGAATACATAAAGAGCAACTAAATATGTGATCAATCAAAGTATTTACAGTAAAAAATCTATTCTAAATTTACACTTTATAAACTAATGCAACTGATAATAATTAAATAGAATTATTAAGTGAATTCTTATTCTAAATCTGCTTCCCAAAATTCTTCCAAGGAGTAGGGAGCTAATTTAATCAAAGACTCCTTTAATTTTTTCCTAAATTTCTCATTATTTTGCTCCAGTAAAAAGCTTCTGGGAAGGTGATATAGTAGTTTTGTCCCTATGAAACGTGGTTTTTTTTGTTGAACTCTAAATTATGCCGTTCCACTTGCCTGTGTACTCGAGTATCATGATAATGTCTACTGGGAATTTGAGAGGGATTTGCAAATTTTTTTGTATAGCTAACAGTTTCCAATATATACAGTCCAATGACTGTTGGTATCGCTGTTTCTACAAAAAGATGCTTGACTGATTCATCTCTTTTTAAGTTATATATTATCCTAATTGCCCTTTTTTGTTGAAGAAGTAACCTGTCTAGATTACTCTTTGTTGTAGAACCATACACACTTATACCGTAAGCCAAGTGTGAATGAACCATAGCATAATATATTGTTTTTAAAGTGTTTAAGTTGCATATTTTAGACATTTGTCTTAATGCATATAACCCAGAAGAGGTTTTGTTTATTACATGGTCTATGTGTTTATCCCAACTAAGGTTTTGGTCAATTTTGAGGCCTAAAAAAATGTGGTATGCTCTACTTGTTTTAGTGGCATTTCACTTAATAAAATAGTTGGCTCTATATTACTTCGATTTTGCTTAGTACAGAATGAGATGATGTTTGTTTTATTTGAGTTTATTAAAGATTTTTGCTGTCAAAAAATTCTTTGACTATTGAGAGTGAAATAAAAAGATAATTCTCTAATCTTTCCTTTGATTTTCCCGACACTGTTACATTAGAATCGTCTGCATACAAGCAAATAGTACTGTTCTTAGGGATCAATCGTGGTAAGCCTCGTATGTAGCACAAAAATAATAATGGGCCCAGAATAGATCCCTGAGGGACACCATGTGGGATAATTAACTTTTCTGAGCTAAATTTTCTGATGTAAACATATTGATCATGTATATTGGACACTGCATTTTCAATTTCAACGTATTGTTGTCGATTTTTCAAATATGACTCAAACCAATTTAACTCTTTACCATGAATACCTAATGTTGATAAGGTTTTTTTAACAATTCTTCGTGTGACACACTGTCAAAAGCCCTACTAAGATCTAGAAAGATTCCTACAATTTTCTCACCTTTATCTACTGAGTCTATTATAGAATTAATAAATTCAATCCCAGCTGTTATTGTAGATTTCCCTGCCTGAAACCCCATGTTGCTCTTTGTCAAATAATTCACACTCAACCAAATAACTAACTAGTTGAGTATAAAACCACCCTTTCATACACTTTAGAGAATACTGGAAGCAGTGAAATCGGGCGGTAGCATGAGGGATCATTAACTTCACCCTTTTTAAAGATTGGGATTACTTTTGCTATCTTCAATTTATCAGGAAAATTACCAGAGATTAAAGATGAGTTTATTAAATGAGGTTAAAGGTTTTATTATTGTAGGCAAAATTTGTTTAATAATATTGATTGAAATATCATCATGACCTGTTGATAGTTTATTTTCAAAAAGAATTTATTAATTTTACTAGTTCTTTTTCACTTACTGAGCTAAACTTGAATCTGTTTTTTACAGGATCATAAAATTACACTTTTTATTATCCTTATCAATTTTTAGGTAGTTACTAAATGATCAAACTACTGAAACAAAAAAATTATTAAAACGTATTACTTATTTCGATAGGATCAGCTATTGTTTTACCATTATAGTCAATTTTAATGTTTGAATTTTGATTTGATTGGTTTTTTTTTACTTGTAATTACAATTTTAGCGCTATTCCCAAAATTTTAAATTTTACTGTCAAAGAACTTTTTTTTGTCCCTCTCTATGCATGATTTTAAATCCTTTTTCTGGTTTTTAATAACTATCTTTAATTTTTCATCTTTATTTTGTCTAAACCTTTTTTCTAACTGAAAGATTTTATCCTTTTTTAATCTTATCTCATCTGTCATCCATTGGTTTGTATCACCTTTCCCTCAACGAAGTAATAATTTTGGGAAAAACAGTTGTTAAAATGGTATAAAAAAGGTGTTCAGAAAATTGATTATACTTAGAATCTACTGGTGCCTGATAAAACATTCAACCAAGAAGACTCTCCATACAGATTATTCAAGAAAAAGGTCCCCATATTATTCTGTGTAAATTTCCTACAGTATTTCTTTAGATTTTTCTTACTATTGTTTACTAAACCAAATATTTCAAAGAGTTGAGCATCATGGTCTGAGATATGTGTTATTAGCCCTGTTACCTTACATTCTTTATCTTTAATGTTACTTACAATATTGTCAATAGCACTCTCTGCCCCCATATATATTCGAGTTGGAAAGTTAACTCTGTAGGTTAAGTTATATAATTTCAAAATACTAATAAATTTGTAATATAGTCTATCCCTTTTTAAAATATTAATGTTATAATCTCCTACTAAAATTATGACAACCACGTGATTGATTAAACAGCTCAAATGTATTTTGGAATAGTTAAACTTTTAATAGTTTCATATTTACTGTGACACGGATAGTTTTACTTGTAGCATACGTTTACTACTAGAACGTTTAGTTTAAGCATAGTAATGAAAACTACGCTTGAATTTAATAACAGAGTCCAGTCTGTCCCACCCTACAGCGGCTTTATCCAGTCATCCTGATAAGACAGATTGATTAATAGACCACCGGTCAACCAGGTCCGATATGCTTTCCGGTTGGTTGCACAGCATGAAAGGCTTTTATCCTATTGAGTCTGTAATTTATTGACGTCTATAACGAAATCCATTGAACTGTTTTACTTTTTTCACACATACAAAATAGTTATATTAGTAATAAACCGTATAAATTTTAACAACTTAAACTCCCATTTATTTAATAATGTTTTAACCATAATATAGATTTTCAAAAATATTAATATTGTAAATAACAAAAAAATTTTAATTTTTTTAAACCAAAATCTATATAACCCCAAAAGAAAGGATTGTAGTTTATCATATATTACATATTTAATAACCGCAGGATCCATCCAAATCATGTACTTTAAGCAACATACTAGATTTACGGAGTTTATCAAATACAATACCTAAAAAATTATTCAAAGGGTTTTCATTTCTTGCTTCTCACACCAAATATTATCTTTAAATCATCTTAAATATTTCACATTAATTTCGCACTACATAGAGAATGGAATGCATTGTTAACTGCCTCAGGGACAATCTCGCACACTAGTTGGGCCGGAGTGTCCCCAAGGGACGGCACAGCAGAGACTTGTGTTACTTGTAGTACTCCCAGGGGGGATCGATACACAACATTCTATGATTTATGTCATTCCTTTTTTAAAACTAAAATTGTGCGGTTTACAAGTGAGCGGTTCTGCTTTGAACTCTGAATTATTCGAATTCACATAACAATTAGTATAGTAATCGAGAGCCAATTTCCATTGTATAAGCATAACACGTTTTCGGTAAATCGACAAAAGGATTCCCCTATGAAAGAAATAGAATGGCGGCCGCGCTGTCTTGGAGGAAATCGAAATTGGATGGCATTAAACGGGTTAAAAAAATTGCACGATCATATCAGAAGTGTTATAACTTGTTTGATAATATTAATAAACTTAACATGTCAGTCCAAATTTTAAAAACGTTCCATTGATAAATCATAAGTAACATCTAATTATCTGTACTACAAACATTGTTATTTTACAACTATCATTGATTTTTTTGTAAGCCGCGCAACATCAGTTTTGATTGAACAGTGAGAACTATAGAATATTTGTTGAAATGTATTCAAGACTAAGTGTTAATTATAGACTGATAATATTTCATAAAATCTCGTATAATCGTATACCCAGGTGTACGTCGTAGACAATTAATACCTCCACGTTATTACAGTATCTACACCTTACACTAAATAAAGCTTCTGTAAATGCAGGGTTAATTGGTACATACCTGTAGCTTTGTAGGGACAGGTATGCAATGTTAGTAGCATCACAAACGCCACTTTAATACACTTTACATGCAATCATAACATCGCACATGTATTTAAACCGCAAGACTTATGCAAGATTATCAATTAGAGTACTTTAATTAGATGATTTATTTCATTAAAGCATTAAATAACATATTAAGTAATATTCATACAAAGTAATAAACCTGTTCTTAACTTCGAGTCAATGAGCTACTTAACATTCATTTTTTTAATTTATACTTATACAACTATGAATTTCTTCAATCTCGGATTCATCTCTTTATGTCTTCACCGATTTAAATTTGTTAGTTATCTAAAAGGTAAAATCATTAACAAACTAAATAAGATCGAGATTAGTTGGTGGCGAAACTATTCACATAATAAAACATGTGAGTCTACATGCTTTAGGCACCAATGCGCATGTCATCAACACGTTACTTTCTTGTAGAGATTTTTCTAAAACGGAACATACAATTATGTCGAACTATGTGTATGCACTTTCAAAAAGCGACCTATCTCTAAAGTCACTCTTGTTAAAAATATGGAAAAGACTATTTTATCCCAGGGATAAATGGTATTAGTAATTACTTGGATCAGTCTACCATAAGATCTACAGTAAAGCAGTCAAAATGGGCCGGAGATAAGGTTTTAGGGTGGATTAGCTAACACGTCAAGAAATATTTAAAGTGAAGCAGTCAAAACGGACAAAGAAATGAGGTTTTGAGGTACAGTAATTAACACATCTCGAAAAGTCTATGGTGAAGCAGTCAAAATGAAATGAGAGATGAGATTTTGAGGTGGATTAGCTAACACGTCACAAAATGTCTATGGTGAAGCAGTCAAAGTGGAATGGAAGATGAGGTTTTAGGGTGGATTAGCTGACACGTCAAGAAATGTCAATGCTGATTGGAGAAGCAGTCAAATTGGACTAAGAAATTAGGTTTTGTGGTTGAGTAGTTAAAGCGTCACAAAATGTCTATGGTGAAGCGGTTATTTTGGACTGGGAATTAGGTTCTGTGTTGGAGTAGTTAACACGTCACGTAAAGTCTATGGTGAAGCAGTTCTTTTGGACTGGGAAATTAGGTTTTGTGGTGGAGTAGTTAACACGTCACCTAAAGTCTATGGTGAAGAAGTTATTTTGGACTGGGAAATTAGGTTTTGTGGTGGAGTAGTTAACACGTCACCTAAAGTCTATGGTGAAGAAGTTATTTTGGACTGGGAAATTAGGTTTTGTGGTGGAGTAGTTAACACGTCACCTAAAGTCTATGGTGAAGAAGTTATTTTGGACTGGGAAATTAGGTTTTGTGGTGGAGTAGTTTACACGTCACGTAAAGTCTATGGTGAAGCAGTTATATTGGACTGGGAAATTAGGTTTTGTGGTGGATTAGTCAGAGCGTCCCGGAAGGAGAGGTGCACAAGCTGATCATAAAACAAGCTCAGAACGTTAGTAGTGGGATTTGACAATAAAATATGAACATGAAGGTTAATGTGAACACGTTATCAGCACATCAATGTATCAGTGTTCATACTATATTGTAGTTTATCTACAACATTAGACTTTGCCATGTAGCATAGATATAAACAAACGTAAGGATAATGATTCTGTCATCTTAACAAAAGGAGTAAATTTTCTTAGTTTTCATCTAAGAAATTAGTTTTTTGTTGATTATTACATAATATATTACTGATGGGTTTGGTACTTTATAAATTTTCACTTCTAAAACATATACAGTCGAGTTAGTAATAAATAACAAAATTAATTTATCCAAAAACAATTTTATGACTTTACGTACGTTACCAATATTTTAATAATATCCAAATAATTATAATCTCAATGAGCAGTGTTATATTGTGTAAAATAATTGTTGTGTATTTTTATATAAATTTGTCAATATTCCAAATTATATCTTCTTTAATTTTTTAACATTAAATAAATTCATTTTTATCCCTATCGTATATTAACTTTTCATGAAGACAGTGAACTACCTGTATATCATGAACTCCTTTACTTTAGGACATATTTTAAATAAATAGCTCACGCGAGCACACTATATGAGTGCAGTGTGTTAAGTAGGAACAGCTTACCCCGAGTTGAAAAACAAATACTGTACAAAATATGAAAGTAATTCAAGGTTTTCTAAATATTTAAGACGTTTGTTTTAATTCAAAATACCATGCGAAACTCGCAAACAAGGCCATTAAACATACTCTCTTGGGAGGGTCGTGGTCATCTTGATTGCTCATGACTGGTTAAGTGAATCCAGGTCATTTAAATAAATTTAGGGTTTCCATTATCTTAAGAATTTTGCATACATCGTTAGCCTGATATTGTGTATAAGTTACAAGAGTACACAGTTATTTGACAACTCAAACCACAAATAAAAATGCAACAAAGTGGCAAATGTTATTGAGGGAACTTATTTATCTATACTGCTTATTAAGAACGAGGGAACTAACAGTGAATCATTTGGTAAAAATAGACCATAGTACGTAATTTCTAATCCTAAAGTCAACATGTATATTCTTCAACAAAGATTTACTCCACTTATGTTTTAGATTCTGATATTTTTACTGACTATATTCCAAGTTATATCGTTTCCAACAAGAAAATACCTACGAAACATTTCCTATATTTTTTCTTGGCATTTTATCATGTACAACACTAATCTCCATGACCTAATCGACTCTTTGTTTAAATTTATGGTTATCATATGGCGTGTTGCTCGTCCTTGGCTGCTATAGTTAGATATACTGTAAATTACTTGTAATTCACTTATAAATACGTTAGCTCTTTCTCGTTAATGACCCTGCAGCCCGCTTAATAATACACATAATAATATAGTAAATATTCTGCTTATTTTAACCATCAAAGACACGAAATCCAGATATAAAAATTACTTATTTTCATACTCAAGAATTTTACATCGAATTAGTAAGTGTGGTAGGGTTTAAAAATTGGAGAGTATTGGATCAGTAAATCGAGATAAACTTCACAAAGGTTGCAATCACTTACAAGGAAGATTAGATGAATAAAGACTGAGAATGCAAAGAAAAGATGAAAAGAAAGAAAGAATTCATGTATACGCATTCTTAAAAGAAACATGAAGAAAGTAGGGTTAAAGATACGTTTTATTTTTCGAATTCACGCTTAAATAAGAACTATGACCTAAACCAAGGTTCATTAATGGTTAATCGGTGAAATTTTATACACTTTATTTACTCCATACAGCCATGATTGGATGCTTAATATCTTAAAACGCTTAATATGGAACTAGTTTTAAAAATGGAGATTTCTCAGAATTCAATGTATTTGGTACTAACAATATTACAGTACAACCTTACAGCCAAAAAATACTAATTGCTAGAAAGATACACATAAAATCTTAGAAATAAAAAAACACTTTAGAGAATTCCTTTTTTGGGCAATCAAAGAGACAACAACCAACAAACTAAAAATATTTTTCTTTCACTTATACAACGAACTCCTCATATAAAATGTAGATACATTCAAAACAAATTATTTATGTTTTAATGTTTGATGATCAAAGAAGACAATGGATGTTTATTAAAAACTTTGTAAGTAATGTTTGTCTGAAACTGGTATGCCAAAAAGTACAGTTTTCATTTGTACTGGAACAACATAATCGTGCAGCTCTTACTTAAATGCCATATCAATAATATATTGACACAAAATATTACAAAAAAGCTTAACAATCTGTAAGTTATTTACATAAGTTTCATAAAATGTTATGTATATTATCAGTAATAAACTGGCAGCAACTGAAAAAAATTTCCGATAAAGCTGTTTGGTTAATTGCTTCTCGAGGCTGTTTTTAAATGAACATTTATGACTTGCCATATGTAACTATTAACATCGCTTCGTAGGAGGAAAATGTATCATATAAACTATACATAATTTATTGTGTTTTACAGAGAAATATGTCCTATAAATAGGAATAAATAAATAATGTTTAAGAAATACGCAATATCACAGTTCTGTTTTATGTTCTGTAGAAAACAATTATATGTTTCCTTTGGCCATTTTTAATAATAGTTTGTTCGTTTGTTTAGTCAGACACTTATCATGTTTTAACAACGAATTATACAAACAATTTAAAAAATACTATAATAGTGATAATAATTTAAAAAGACTTACGGTATTGACCTTTTATGAAAGATTATTTAGTCTCCAGTAAACAAACGGGAACCAAAGAAGGTATTTATTTACACCTGATAATTAAAGGAATGACAGGGCAGTGATATTAATATAACACTACAACACTCTTCAATATTATCTTCATGTGACATGATCATGTGGAAATTTTAGCTGAATGAAAAACGAAAATAAGTTTTGTTTAAATTATTAATGCAGTTAAATCCTAAAAAATCAGCATATTAACTTAATATATATTTTAACTAAAACATTTTAAGCAAAGTAAAATATAACTTTAATAAATAAGTATGTCTTGGATACGGCGATATTGCACTAATGATTAAACATAAAGAAAAATACAGGTATTTTTCCTTCTACTTAAGTAACATAGTTAAAATTAACTTCAAATTTTAAAGAAACGAGTGTTTTAAGAACATGCAAGGAACCTGAAAAATAAATTTACTTAAAATATTACTAACATTACTCTGTCCAACTTTGTTTTTAAGAACAAAACTCAGGTAGCAGAGTACAAAGAACTTCTCTCACAATAGCTTGGACTTTTCCACAGGGATCAGGTTTGCCGCTGACTTCATATCTGCAACGCCACAAAAACCTTTTCACATCATACGAGGTTTTAATGCATTATTTTACCTCACACTTTTTTAATACACATCTCATTCTGAAAGGACTTTAGGCCGAACCACTACCCTTCATCATCACAGAATTATGTTGCGTTGATGTAATTTCTTTTTAGCACATCAATTTCCCTCGTTTATAATGAATTATAATAAATATTAATGATTGAAAACAAAATTATATTAGTCTTAAGTAATAAATAGATAGGTATTTATGAACACCTAGCATTCAATTTTTAAACTCATGTATTCGATTTATTTATTGCACTGTTGTTTTATTAAATTTTGAACAAGATACTAATATTTCATTTAAAAATAACGACATTTACTTTTTTTAGTAAAACAATGGTGCTAAAACATGATAAAACCCACTACAAACATTATGATTACACCGGTACTTCTAGACGAATAATTTTTGTTAACTGTTAACAAAATATATACTTTATATTACAACGGAAAGGATATAATGGATGTTCCAAACGAATTTTAATGAATACTAACATGTACGTAAAGTCCCAAATTTATATTTCCAACATTAATAAGTCGTCTTTTAAAACATAAATGGAGCTCTCTATATATGATATATACGTATACCATCTTTATCATATGAGGATTTATCATAAGCCTCAACCTTTATTGAACTTATAATAACATGTTACATTAACACAATTTGCATTTATTAGGGGCTGTTTGATACGGTGAAGTTAATTCTGATCACAATTTACTTTGCTTGTATCCACACATGCACCAATAAAACAACCACGACTGAATCAAAAACGTAACGGATAATGTATAGTAGTTGCGTGGTCACGTGGATTGTGTCGTTACATGCTCGCATGACTCATGTAATTTCACGTTCATTTGGCTTGTGTGCTTATATGTTGGCATGGCCCGTACGGTTAAATGCTCACGTGACTTGTGTGGTTACAAGCTCTTGTGGCTCGTGTGGTTATATGTTCACGTGAATTGTGTGGTTACAAGCTCTTATGGCTCGTGTGGTTATATATTCACGTGATTTGTGTGGTTACAAGCTCTTATGGCTCGTGTGGTTATATGTTCACGTGATTTGTGTGGTTACAAGCTCTTATGGCTCGTGTGGTTATATGCTCACTTGGCTTGTGGTCACTTGTTCACGTGGCTCGTGTTTTACACGTTTGCGTGGATACATGTTCGCATGGCTCGTGTGGTTATACGTTTTTGAGGATAAATATTCGGATGGCTAATAGACAATTTGAGTTTAAATTCTAGAAAAAACAAATCTTTTGTGCATCAGAATGGACTTATATAAAATTATAAATTTTTGCCAATATTGGAAAAATGTAGTCCTACTTGGTATTATACAAGCTGGTAATTTTGTTACGAATTAAAATTATAAAAAAAAGAGGGGGATGTGATATTATTTTACTTTATTAGCAAACATTTCACATGTATCATACTTGTATGATATCATGTTAATCATACTTGTTTGTCCTTATGTCACAGAATGTCAACTTTTATTTTTATTTTTGGAACAGATTCATAATAGTTCTGGCTCAACACAGAACATATATTTTTAAAGTATTACAATTTATGTTTAGTGTAGAGCTTAAAATAATCAGCAATTTGTAGAAAAAGATTAAATTTTAATTCCCTCTAACGAAATTACATGTTATACTTCAGGTTAAAAATATTTAAAATGTTTGCTGTACCACAAGTTACTAATCTAGCGATTTCAAGACTGAACCAGGCTGTTTGTTTATGCGATACAAATTGCCTCTTAGCTCTTAATCTGTAAGTTTAAAACGTTTAAGCGAATCACAACATTTTTTTATTCCTGAACCAATTTTTACTAAGCAGATTTTACAATGGCGTCCTTTTGGGATTCATGTGAAACATATGTCCTGAAATCTGTCTTGAAGCAGCGGGACACAATAGTGGCGAGACTGGGATTTATCTAAACGACCACGACTTACCTCAGCGATTCTACATTTTCTACCATAAAATGTTATTTCTTCTTTATGGGTGTTTCATATAAATATACATTTCCACAACTATTGAGATTGCTTTGTAATCGTGACTTGTAATGAAATTATGCTTTTTAATTGAAGATGATGAGATGTATTGGTCTTGTTGACTTTTCTTGTACCAGCCAACTGCAAATTCAAGATTGTAACACCATAAAAGGTAACCATCAAAAGAACCTTAAGAATTGTTATCATTTAATGTGCTATTGGCATATGTGAGATTTTATTTTATATAAGAGGAAAACTGATTCCTTTCATTATTCATTAAAAAAAACAGTAACGATTTGAATATCTAAGTTATTAACACAATAATAGAGCTGCCTGTACACTAAACGAAATAATAAACTTTCCATAATCCCAATAGCCACACAACACTAGTCGCATAAGCGTGGTACAATTTACCGCAACAACGGCTTAATGTAGAGTAAGATAAATTTTTCTCATGTGTTGGAATGATATAGACATTAAGATCAAGATCAAGATAACTGTAATAAATTCTAACATCCTACAAAATATTTATAAAGGAATCATTGTCTTATGATTTGAATTATGGTTATAATTATTTATTCTTTTTATTCAGGATGACTTAAATATTGCGTACTTTGATCCTAAAAATTATACATGTGACAGCAAACTTTAAATGGAAAACTTTACCTTGTTTTAGGGACATTAAAAATTTGTGCTTTAAACTTTTTTAAAATAACGACATTTTCAACGTTACGTTCAAATTTGTTTCTTTCATATAAAACACCTTTTGGTATTATTTTCGATGGGAAGAGTAATATTAAACTGCTTTATTCTTGGTATACTACTTTTAATAACAGACAAATAAAAGCTCAATTTGTTAAGATATATTTTAACAATAAGAAAACCCCTTTTTTAATGAGGCGTCAATTTTTATATTCTAAATTGTAAACCTAACATTTAAATATTTTAAAATGGCGGCAGTTTACAACGTTTGAAAACATAATAAATCTTTTAAAAACACGAAAGGTTCCATATTTAAAGTGTCCAATAAAAGTGCAATTTTACTGTACATATATCTTGATCAATTGTGGAGAAATGTATATAAATTACTTGTGTTCCTGTAATAAGAGTTGATACTTTGTTTTAGGATAACTAAACAGCACTTTGCTTCACATTATATAGTGCCATCATTTGTGTTTTGAAGTCTCCACCGCTCTTTAATAATGTATACATATGTCGAGTATAACGTTCCTCTCTTCCCTCCTATACTCCAGGTCTGCAGGTAACCTCTTTCGCAAGCTGCCAGTTGGTTGAAACTTTCACAAACAAAAATGCTATTAAAAATAATATTCCAATAGTTTCTACTTTATTTAGATATGATAAATCTGTAGCCTCTCGTAAAAGTACTTTAAGCCAATTGTGAGTAAAAAGAAACACTCAAAAACCTCATTAGTATTTTAATAAAACCTATTCTTTGTTTAAAGAATGACTATTGATTAGTTTATGAGGACTCTAATCCTTTCCTCCTTTAACCAATAAAGGGAGATTGAAAAAGTTACAAGAATACTTACCATACAATTTAAGTTTTATTCACAGATATTTAACTTTTGAAAGTAATTGCAAGCTGTATTATAAAACTTTTTGTTGTTTGTATGCCGAACTGTATAAAATCGAAATACAGTCATTTCGTTCAAGAACTTACATAATTATTCAATACTATATAGATGTGGACACGATGATGGAGTTTATTGAGATCAAAGCCAATAAAACCGATCAAACTTTTAGACTAAAACATATTAAACAAAACTTAAATAAAGTTTAAACCAACAGTAAAACTAAGTACTCAAAGTTAGTTTTACTGTTATTTGATTTTGCAGGGTACTATTTTAATGTATAAGTCCATGTATTTTTTTAATACAATTAGAACTTAAATATCAAATACATTTTACAGTTATTTTATAGAATATAAACGTAATGGAAAGTGTATAGTATAATATACACGCAAAATATATAGGTAATACACACGTTAACATATATCTTAGTGTATCGTAGAATATATGTATATATCATCTTTGGTTGTATTAGTTACACAGGAGATACATACATCAGATACATCGTTCATACGGACGAGAAGTTCTGAAGTTCAGGGGATTATGTATGTAAGTTGTGAGGTATGAGCCTAGGGCTGCGTCAAATCATTTCGATTTTTACCGTTGAAATATTTAATACCTGAGCTAATAGAGCGTCTCACTCTCAGACAGCAGCCCGAGGGATCACTTATAATTTACACTTGTATGTGTTATCTCTAGAGTAAATAAAATAATCAAATACAACATTTATAATTTCAAGTTACACAGGTCACGTCGTTAACAAATATAAACATAGTATTTATTAGTATATGAAAATAGTTTACAAGAATCTTTGAACTCTTTAAACAAACAGAAGTCATGTCATATCATGTTTTTAAAACGTGTCATAGAAAATTATGTTGGATTTTCGAGGGATTCTTATAAAATACACTAATATCAAATGAGCATTCAAACTTATACAATTTTTTGGTCTTACCTTTCTATTCTAGTTAGGATTGCACAACAAAACCCGTACAACGATTTACGTTATGGAGTCATTTCATACCCTAGCGTATATTACAAGTGGTATCGCTTTTACGATGATTTCCAGTTTTAGGCTTAAATAAGACAGTCTTAAAGCTACGAAATAAATACATACAACTCCCCGTAATGAAGCTCAAGCAGTGAAGTGTGTGCTAATGATACGGCCACTGAATTGTCGCCCGCCACCCAGGAATATTAATTACAAGACTTTGTAGTAAGTTACACAACCAAGTTAATACTCTTATTAAGTAAACGTGTATTTGTTATGCCTACAGGTCGTGTTACAATCGATTCATTGTCTGTGTGTCCTTTTGTCTGTCCGTAACGTATTTGCTACATTAAACTTCGTACATAGACTCCTCTTGGTCTAAAGAGAAGACCTTATAATGTTGGGGTCAAATCGTCAATCTGTTTGTGTGTGCGATAGCTATTATCGTCGCGGTATATCGGATCCTTCGATACTATATTGAGTCAGTTTATTATTATTTTTATTATTAATAAATGAAATAGAGAACGAATGAACAATCATACAGAGATAGACTAAATTATTTTTAGTTGAAAATACAATTTTAAAAATATTTTGAGAATATACTTATATGCTTAAATTATTGGAATAACTTGGAAGACTTAAATAGAGTGTAATTTTCTTTTACACCTGAACATACGTGGCATTATAATACAGCATTTTTAATCTGTATTATTTTAAAGATAACATACAATGTAGTAAGTTTCTTACTAGTATGCTCGAAGGCATAACTCAGTTGCAAGTTCTATATATTTTAGTGTCAATAGGATGTGTATATATTGTTTATGTATATCTTATTGGTTATGTTATCTGACGCTATAACATTTTCAATGAAATAGAAGTTAAGAAATATAATGAAAGAATAACCTTAGAGCGTCGAACTAAAACCCGCAGTGTCTACAAGTATCTGAAAAGAAAGCCAAGTTCAAACGAAAGATTTATGGATGACATCTTTTACTGTTTCTGCTATTTAGTTTAATACTTAGTCTGTAAACATTTTGATTTAATACAACATTAGGCGCCAGCCAACTTGTGTTAAGTGAGATCTAGTTTACGATCTGTTTCTGCTACACGTGGAAAATATACTTTATATAACAAGTTATAATCTGAGGTATGAGCTTAGATAACTTTTAGCCATTTGTTAAGAACTCATTTTTCATTTCCTGGTATGATAATTATTTACAATTTTAAAACTTTTTCATGCCATATTAAGGGTACATTTTCTGTAAGAAATATGTTCTATCTGGAAGGTTTTAAGTAATGTATATAGTGTAAAATAATATCTAAAACTATCAAGAACTGAAAACTATTAAAACATGAATAAAACTTACAATGCAGTAAAGTTAAAAAATAATAAAAAAAGGCTATAACAAATTAGAATAATGTCTTAACTGATTCCAAATTCTACACATTTCCTGTATTTCGCGCGCTTTATAATTATTGGATATTTCATCCCTAATATTCCATTATCTGAAAACAAATTTGGAATGTTTACTAAAATATTTAAACTTATTAAACAAATAGATGATTTTTTTTCCAGTTATCGACAACATGTTATTTCTCCAATATGACAGAAATATTTGTTTCCTAAAAAAACTCGTAAATTATCCTTAAAAAGTTACAAAATGCACGAAAACCTCAAAGCAATATCGAATACAGTTTTTAAGAAAAGATGCGCAAAATTATTAAAACACTGCTATTATAGTGAATACAGTAACCGTAAGTCCATTTGCATACAAGCTTAACCCAGCAAACTACAAATAAATATTAGAATCGGTTTTCATATATCAAAATATATTTTAGATAGTGATATAAGCAGAAAATTTAAGTTCAAAAACTATAGTAATAGTTTTCTATGTCTATATTAATATACTATCATCAAATTTATAAACAAAGATTTGGATCACTCAATGATATTAATATACTATAATCAAATTTACAAACAAAGATTTGGACCACTCAATGATATTAATATACTATAATCAAATTTATAAACAAAGATTTGCATCACTCAATGTTCTTCTGTAGCGTAAACAATCAATAATGCCCGTATATATCGCATTTAAAATCCATTTCGTGTTATAATTTAAACAAAGAATACATATGTTCTTTTATTACAATGGATTAATTAAGGACTAATAAGATTCAATTTTTTATGGAGGCGAATAAAACACACCTTATAGTTTCTGTCAGAAACATAAACGTCTTTATTTATCCACAAAAAAACTGATTTCTGCAATCTGTATAGAAATATTTCTGTTACTTGTACGCAGAGTTGCAGAGTTGCTTGCAATACTTTCTTGGAGGTCGTTTTGCTCAAAGCGGTGTCAAGAATCCAATAAACCTCTGAGATTCTTTGACGTGCGCGGCGAACACATTCAAATGTTTTCTTTAAAATACCACTGTTTCTTTTCAAACGAAACTCTTTCCTTTTTCTAGGAAAGCCATTTTTACGTCGATTTCTGTTTGACATAAAAGTCACTTTGAAATGTTTGTATTCTTTGAGAAAAAGCTCAACTCTACTAATTATTGTTACGCATGTTCTCACAGCGTAAACGCTTTAGTTATGTTGCGACTTTTTCTAGGCAGCAATTTTCAGATTAGCTGTAGAGTAAATTTTCTCCCAAGGGCACGCTACTATGTATTTATGTATATTACATAGACGTAAACAGTACGTATACAATTTAAACGTACTATACAGGATAACAATATCTCTATTCACTTTTTTTATTTTCCTCCATGATCAGACATTGCTATATAGATGTAGGGAACGCACATCAATGATATTAGTCACAAAATAAAAAAAAATATTATACCATGGACCTTAACACTTATCCCGTTTGTTAATTCTGAGTAGAAATAACATTACCACTTCGTCATACCACGCCGTATTCTATTAATCGATTACCTAGCTTCGCTATTAATTATTTAAGTGGCTTGCCTCATATTTAGGCCAATAACGGAATTGACATTAACATGATACTTTTGTTCGTTACGAAAATAACTGTAAGCTGATTCAGACCACATAGGTAATGTGAGACTATATAATTTATACAAGTATCCATACATGTATATATGTGTGTGTGTATATATTTTATATAACACACACACACAGTTTGAAACAGAACAAGATGTGATTAGCTGCGATAAAATTAAGAGATAAAGTAAATTCAAGAACTTTACGCTGGAGAAGCTATCAGATTAAAGCAAACCCCATTATACAAACCCGGGAGTAATTTGCCTAACCGATATTAAAAGAGGGCAATCAGTTTAGAGAGATTTAATAAAGAGTAGCGTTTATAAATCGGAGCGTCGTACCAAAATATGTTATTTGGCAGAGTAAAATATTGTAATAAATAGCTATTAAAACCTTACATGGAACTTAAAACAATAACATAGCTATATTTATGTTTCACATATATATTTAGTGTTTCTGGCATGGGCTATAATAATTTTCTTTCAATTATTTACTTATTTAAGTTATTTACCATTCAATAATATACCTGACACAATATCTTTTAAATCTAAGAAAATTCTCATTTTAAAATACGATCATTAAATAAGATCACTTTAATTACATGTAAACAGGTGAGCAATTTCTATAATTATATTGTAAAACGTAAATATGACAAAGGTTTTGTGCAATGGGTAATGATATGTTCACCGTCACGTTTGGAATGATTAAAAAAATATCTATCAACAATACGAGTATATTTAAAAATTTACAACTACGTATCACATTTATCCCTCAGTGATTTCAAACAAAGAAAGTTTGGTCGGCATTCAGCAAGACAGAAAACAAGTTTCTGTATTACAATTTAAAATTAACACAAATTGGGTGCCCGATTTATAAATATTGAAATTAACTTGTTACAAGGTTTGTACCAATTTTAAAATTCCGTTTAACTATGCCGGATCAAATATACCGTAATCCGATGATTTTACGGGTTTCTTTCAAACTTTAAAATTAAACTTTTACAAATATTCGTAGTCATTTAACAGTGACATCAAGCTAGTATATAACGAAAGTTATGAAATCTTTATTAAGACGTAAAGTGCGTCAGTTTGATTCAATACATCATTCAATACAATTCAATATCAGGTCATTAATCCTCAACTAATATCAAAAAAACATTGAGGCGTGTGGGTGAGAAACTAAATATTTCTTTAAATGTAGTAGTGAGCGTACGTAGAAGTGTTGAAAAAGGATTACAAATGTAAGAATATAAATTTAATAAAACTTTTGATTTTATAATTATTTGTAATATCGAATGCATTGCATTTGGTTTAAAAACCACGTCAAACAAGTCAATTTGTAAAAATATGTAGATACCTGATTGTGAGCAAACCGGGATTGATCTGAATCCATGTGCTGCTACCGAGATCAGTGTTAGCTCACATCCATAAAGAATGTTAAAATACCTTTCTTTGCATGTTAAACATTGTCTTAATACTTTTGTTTCTTCCATCACAAATAACACTCCATAACCGTTGGGTTTCGTAACAAACCAATAGAAAGTTTATATTAAGGTTAAATGTTTATGTAAAAAGAATGTTAACGGTTAAGGTATACGTATGTTACACAAGAAACGTTTTGAAGCCCCTAAAGTGGTTTGTTCCAAAAGAAGAACTCCGCGGAATCTCATGTTTATTGGAAAGAAGCCTTACGACCTCAATGTTGTGGCATATATTGGACTGCGAAATTCCAATATTTACAGTTTTTCTTCTGCTTTCCAATTAACATTTTTACAGCAAATCATATACAATAGTACATTGTGTTAAAATCAAAATAAAATGATACGGTTAAACATATAATAGACCTATTTATAGATAAAATGTAAAATATACATTAATGTTGTTGAATATTTCTTATTATCAATTATTATCAAGAAAAATACTTCTAATGTTCTATTATATTAATCCTTTTATAATTTAGTGGTGTATATAACAAAATTGATACAAACATTGTTACCATAGATTAATCTATCCAAATTCAAGCACTATACAAATTTCGTTAAATTCTACATAGGTTTATTATTTTGATAGTATTTTTTCAGGTTACATTTGTTTTCTTGAAATATCTTTTTGTAGCTACATTCATAAAACATTACACCCAGTTGTATCAAGCCCGATAAGGATTTCCTAGTTTTCAAAAATTGCCAACCCATCATTGTTACAGTCGAAATTTTTTTCTGAAAATAGTGGAATCTTTTTTTGAAGTTTATAATTTTACAATAGAGTTTTATTTTGTATGTTTACTGGGAAAATACTCGCTGTCATCAACACAGATAAGTAAACGTATCTGTTATGAAGGAGACTTCTCTGAATTAATAACATTTATGTACATACATACGTATACATCAATTATGTATATATTTTCTTGATCGGGTAAAAAATGTTAACGCTACCACAGGGGCGAAAATAACTTGAACTTGAAGTTGTTTATAATGGCCAGAAGTAGACGCTTTTAGACCGAAGGAGACCTTCCATAGCAACACACATGTATTTATTTTCCTCATCGATGCTATATAAAAACGTTACTAAGACTCCGGGAAGAACTTAGACCGGGAAAAAATTATAAGAGCCGGAAGTAGAAACTTTTTGGCAAAAGTCTACAGCTTTCCGAATGAGATGTGTATATTTCTATCATGAAAACAAGAAAAAGTCTACTATATAATTATTTGTTCCATATATGTATTACTATATATAGCATATTACAAAAACTGTTATTAGTGGACCCATTTCTAACTCATAAAAACTGTTTCACTCTACAGTTGAGGTCGAGGTCCTTACTGGTCTTTAAAACTTAAATTTTAGTTATCCTGAACTTGATTTGGAGGTTGGAATAACTTCCAGTGGTAATCAATACTTTAAGAAGTTTTTATTATGCCTTTATAGAGGATATGTCTATAACATACCTGTTTCTTCAATAGGATATCGCGAGCAAAGCAGCATGTAACTGCTAAGATGATAATAAATACATACAGAAATTAATAAATTCAGGGAAAACTAAGCATTTTAAGAAAAGTGCAATTAAAAAGAGTACTCATTAACGAAACTTGTCTGGAGTTATAACTGTTGCTATGCAAATTGCTAATGAACTTTTCTTTGACAAAGAAATGTCTGCAACGTTATCGGCCAAGCGTAGAATGTGTCGCAGGAAAACAAGGGACTAACTGAATTACAGCACAACAATTGAATTGCTAATGCTTCTAACAGCGAGGGCAATTGTTCCACTGTACTTGACTGACTCTCGGTTTGCTACTTTGGCACAAAAAGGAGTGCTGTTTAATAACGGTTATAGCCCTTCTTTGCAAAAAACCGAATTTCACTTCTTGAAATGTTCTTTTTACTTTCACGAAATGTCACTTTTGCGTTGAATATTAATTAAAAGACAAGTGACATCATAAAATGTTACAAATAATTACCTTATTCAGTACTACTTTAAAGAAACAGAATAGTAAATAGTGAATATTGCTACTCTTATAGTGCTACTATTTGTATCTTATGTAATACGGTATTTTCTATTATATATATTATTATTATTATTATAAGTATGAAATATTATAAGATTCCAAGAAATCACCAGATTAGTACCCATAATTGTATCTACCATTTTGCAGTTATATTATTAAGTCACTTTTATTTTAATTAACATCCAACGGAAAAGTGACATTTTTGTGTTGACCGTAAAAAGTAATATGTAATTTTATTTTTAAATATCTCATACATAAACGTATTCCCAAGTTTATAACGACTTCCAAATATTTTGCCACTTAAAAAATATTATTAATAAAATACTTATATTTATTCGAAATACCTTTCAAGAAGAAAAATAATATAGTGTATGTCACCAATTTTACTAACAAGATACAAAATATTTCAGGTATTATTAATCCTAAAAGTCCTCCCACCTCAAACAGGGAAATGCTAAAATTCAATGCAATGAAAAATTAAAATTTTTATATGAAATTCAAAAAACAAAAATTTGTATTTTGTAGAAAAAGTATTGCTGCTAACAGTGTATCAAACTGCGCTTTCACAGTTTTATGTATTTAACAAACTAACGATCCTGTATCTGTCGTTGCCTGACTCAGAGCGTAATCATGCTCCGTATGAGAATTCATATAGATGTAATACGGACCGGAGCATTCTTGATGTCATTATGTACATTGGAAAGTTCCATAAGTCTGGAAACTTCAAGGCCTAAGAGAAGTGTGATCTTAATGAGTTTTATATTATAAAATTTTCTTTATGTTATTATCATAAACATTACAAAAGAAAATCACAGATAACGCTGAATGCAATTCACTAGCCTACAAAATGACCTTAATTGTTCTATAGATTCATATAAGGACTAATCTGTCGATGGGGTGATAAAGTCTGTGTGAAATATTTTACTAGCAGACCATTATTTGAAATAAAGACGTACATCCTTTAACTAAAGTATAAACAATATTATCTACTTAATAGTAAATAATTAAGAGACGCATTGCAAATCATCCAAATTGAATTTTACCTACGCAACTTTAAATAGCCGTTTACTCCTTCCTAATACGGAAGGATTGTTATTAAAAAACAATTACTGTACGCAAATGAATCATTGAACAAGTAAAAACATTTAAGTAAAAATTATAAACTGAGTTAATTCTACAAATAATTTATAACAAGTATATTTAACTCACCCTTCGACAGTTTCCTCCTTCTTTGGGGGTTAGGTCCGACGCTACAGTTCCAAAGATTGTTGGCTGAAAAAGAAGATTAAACATTAAACATAAGACTTGCCTTCACAAGTGATCATGCTTTACATAAACTGGATTTACAGCTAATTTTAAATCCATTAAACTGATACAAAGTCAATATATACAGAATGGGTACTAATAAAGTCTATCAATGTACTCAAAGCTTCTGTTTACAAACAGACAACGTAAATATTGGACTTATTACTATACAATTGACAGTCAGTATACAATACACATGCTTACTAGTTGTAGGCCATTCATAAATTAGTTTGTAAACATCTATAATTTAAAAATACACGAGAAACACAACATAAATTACCCTGACCGTGAAGAGAAAGTAATTAGGCATAACCAGTAATGGGCTGTCGTTTAGTATCATATAACCACTTCAGATCTGAGCATAGAACTTCTTGTGTTAAACGCTCCACACCACATCAAGCGAACAAACCGTAATTTCTAAATAGACTTTGATGTATTTTTATTCCGGCCGGATGCGGGAAAGATAAAACAGTTCTTTACAGTAAAAATGACGCCGTACAGTGTAGTTATTTTACTTTGGTGTTGGACGTAAACTCGGAATATTTTATCACCAGCTTGATGCTGGACTTTGTTATAAAATAACATTGACTACACTTTATGAGCCATTTTGTTCCAAAGGATAAGAACGTTTAATATTAATTGGAATACATTTATCAAATACTATTTATATTAAAATGAAATATAAAAAAGAAAAACACTTCTTTATCTTGCAGCAAAATCAAATTTCCCTCACCAGTGCCTAAAAATCCCCTGCCACACACTGATTGGGAATGGACGATTTTCATACAAAACCTAAAGCGATAACCATTATACCGCCAAAGCTCTGAATTGTATGCACGAAGCGTTTGAGTGACACTAGATTTCAAACTTAACTTCTCAATGGCCTTTGTTACTGCAAATATTTGTCTTGAAAATGGTTTCAAAACTTAAACTATACATTTGACGTATGATGTTCAATTCATTATTTTTTAATAGACCTACAATTTTCTCTTAGGTATGCCTGAATTTGATAAAGAAATCTTTGTTACTAATTATACTACTTAGTTTAATAAAATAAAATAAGGTAACTGAAGACACTCAGAATGGGAATGTAATAGTTTTTACAAGGAAAGCCCGACTCCTTTTTAAATTGATTCTGCACGTATCGTCATAAGCCACTGCCAAATAGAGCATGCTTAGCAGCCAAATCAGTCTTATGAAACAGAATAAAGGGAAGAGCCGGTCGACATACTGTTGACGAATAACATCAACAATAATAATAAAAAGTTGTTTCTTCACAGACAGAATTTGAACCTGTCCTCCTCCGTAGACTAATGGTTATAGTCTCGGCTCTCTAACCGAGAGATCACGGGTTCAAATCCCGGGGATGTCCAATCATGTAATAATAATAATAAAAACCAGTGCACTTCGAAGCCGGCATAGCTAACGCTGAAGCTTAAATGACCTTAAAGAAAAGAATTTGAACCTGCGCTTTCTCATGTCAGAAAAGCCCAACGACTTAAAATGTGTGGCCACCACCTCCATCAACTGGGCTTTGTTAGAAATATATATAGTGGTTTATTAATGCTTTTTGTACCTCTCAAATATTGCAATAAGGAGTCACAACTAAAAAAGAGACAGATGCCTACAGCTATTACAAACCAGATTAACAAAAATATCTTGACTTTTTCATGGACTACAATATATTACCATTTTAGAAATGCGAATTGGGGTGGAAATGAACTTATATCAACGTTGTTGGATTTACAACAGTCTCTATTATTCAAATAGAAATGCTCTATAACCAAAACAGATTAGGCGATGAATTAAAAACCGAAAAGAATCAAAGAATCGACAAATCTGACACGAGACGTGGCTGTAATGGTAAAAAGATTACAAATTTAGATACCTACAAATATATGACGTAGGAAATGCCAATTGGTGGATAAAAGTATGCGTGGTATCCATCTGAATATCCAGCTGATTAAATATTAGCCATAATACTTCATAACGTGACAAGCGGGGGGATTAATATTAATGCCCTTGCCTACAGTGCCGTCTATAGCTGTTAACTGACGCTAATCTACTATAATTGATTGCATTGTTCTCTGATCACGTATGCAGTGACTAAGATCAGTAAATCCATGTCACTTACAGACAATGCCGGATAATCTGTTCACTTGTTGAATACTGGAGTGCCTCACAATTCCAGGATGGACAAATGGTATGTTAATATAACAAAACCGAGCTAAGCATATAATTTTCATTTACCATTTTTATAATTGACTTTGGAATTTGCAGATTGGCCTGACCAACACACTACTTAACTTGCATCTGTGTATTAAAAATTATTAAATGAATAATTTATTCAAAGTACACTTAAATAAATTGACATCACAAGTTTTATAATTGAATATTATTAAACTGAATGCTACTTTTATTATTTTTGCAAATGTTATTGCAAATTAAATGACTACGGTATATTTAAATCTAAACAGGATGTAAGGATAATATTCCACGTAATTTAAGAACATAATAGTCCAAGTCAACTTAAGGTAAAAGTTTGACTTACCTAAACAACGGAATAATTTGATTAACTTACCTATTTAACTTTTACTACACCTCGAAAACAATTATTGTATGGTATGTATATATTGTAATTGTAATGATTTTATATATATATATATATATATATATATATATACATATATATATATATATACATATATATATATATATACATATATATATATATATATATATATATATATATATATATATATATATGCAATTAAAATTACATGTTTCTTTACAACAGTTCTCAAGCACAATTTTATTCAGTTGAACACTGCAACGTCAAGACAATATTAGTTATAACGACGAGCAAGTTTTTCTAAAAGACAAAATTTTAATAACCAAGTCCAACTACTAAACTATCTCGACAAAGTTGGATTGAAACTTGTGTTCCAAAGTAGGTTGTAGAGTAGTTTCATCCCTTCGAGAGACTGTTCTGTAGCGTATTCCCGGCTCTCCAGCTCGGCCAACTGCGAATACCTCATAACCGATTCACCACTAGTCCAAACCATATGATCCCCCTTACAACTAGATGTACACATTCATAAAGCGGTGGTACTTCAAACTAATGCACAATATTATTATTAAAATATTAATAAGATATTCAGGATATTCTTATAAGATTACTACTCGTACAAAATAATAAATAAGAAGTGTCACGGAAAGTAAGTGGGTATAGACTGAAAATATAATTACCCAAGTGGATACACATCTCATATTAAAACAACGTAAAGATCTTCACATTTATATAATCCTCGCAATGAACATACTTCCATTTTTCACTACAAAACCTCTTTTATTCTCAAGGAGTTTCTTAATTAAAAACAATTAAAAAGAACAAGTTAGGAGGCCTAATACTAGAACGCGGTAAGAAATTCATTTGCTTACATCAACATAGTTAAAATACGGAATCGTGACACCAAAAGTGTGACTATAATTTTTTATTTTAATTGTATCAATGCCCATTTGATTTCATCAAGACTATACATTAAAATTCGAGATATTTAGATTCCAGAACAAAATGAGGATTTAAATATTGATTTTCTTCCCTTATCTTGAAATCGGAAGTAATAAAGGTAGTATTTTTCCAACTAAGCACGTTCCACTCATCCCGCAGTAAGTAAACGACGTGAAATCAGTGTGTGCAAATTATACGTAACAGAATTCGTTCTTAACCGTGCATTTAGTAAAATTTATAAATCAACATGTGTACAGTAGTTGTTAACATAATGACTAAGTGGAAACTGTAAGTACAGAATAATACGAGTATATAAAAGCTTCGCCATAATAACGCAAATAATGTATTAAAAATATTTACTGCTTTCATAACGTAAAAGTACTGAACTTTGTTTTACTATATTATTTTATGTTAGACTGGACAGTAAATATCTGGGAATTATCCCATAGAAACTATCAACATTTTGTAAACACATTGGCAATAATTCCAATACCATGTGCCGTAAAACTACAACTAATCATTTCGTACTGTACTAATAATATTGGGTGAGAGCTTACATGGTAAATAGGTATTCGTATAAAAACAACAACACCGCTAAAATGTCCCGAAAGCTAATGTGTGGTTGCCTGAGAAACGCGAGATGATGCTGGTATCGCAGTGCGGTTAATTACTTCAGTAATCTGCTGTACCACGAACAGAGATTGCCACCAGATAGCGACGCGGCGCCAACTTCATGTTTAAACTTGCTTCTGGACACAACTTTCGTTTAAACGCTTTGAAAAGTACAGTGATTTTAAGTCCTCAATATTCCTTTTACCCTATTACGAGCCAGAGTTGCGGGGTTGAGACACAGCTTCAAGGGTTAAAATTCATTATGTACAGCGATAAATATTCAAAAAGGATTATCTGGCCCTTAGGGCTTTCGCATCTATTTTTGTTGCTGATATCAAAATTGCTACTAAACACCGCGAATAATAATTTCTCATGTATACAGATTTTTAAGCTTACGGAAGTAGTTTTCAATGCGCAATCGTGTTTTATGAACGAGGGTCAGGTCGGAAATAAGCGTCTAAAGATAATTTTGCTCCATGTAGACAACATTAGTTTTTTAAAGGGAAAACTAAACTAAAACTTGAACTATATCTTACATTTAATTACTTAAACATTCAATATAATAGTGCTGTTAAGTTTACACATAAAAAACAGTAGTGTTACTTGCATTTACTTCTACTAATACGATAGAAAAATTGAAGGTTGGCTCACTAAAGAGACTTGCACTAGCATATTTAAGATGTCTGATATATTTTAATGAAAAACAATTACTTAATGGACCAGTTAAAGTATCAAAACTGGTTTTTATATATGTTGAGTGAAATATTTGACGTATCATACACAAATCTAGCATTGACATATATTAATAATGTGATTGGATCGGTATGTTTCATAGTAATTTATACAAAAACTCATACTCAAACAACGATACTAAAAAAATAATTGTGTTACAATACATAGCAACTATATACTTTATTCTGTCATATTATAGTCTATAAACAGTAGTAGGCTTTGCTATGATGAATAATGACTAATTGTTTATTTAAAGTTTGATATATTACTAAAACAATATAAGGACTTTTTAACACCCGAATCCGAAGCAAATTCGATATGAGCTGTACTCATAAGCTCTGACGAATCATTTAGCAGCAAACGCCTACTTTTGTAGGATTACGGAGCTGAACGTTTTAAACGAGTTTATAATTGTGTGGTGTTGTGTTAATCTTTCCCTCAGCCGTTCTTCGAATCCCGCGATCTGATCTCTCTACAACACAGCACAATAAAGCCTCCCACATAAATCCCCTCCCCGGATATGTTGACGGCTCGTTACTTGAAAATATCATATTATTAGAGCTCAAAATCCGTATGTAATTAGACAGCAACTGCACGTTTTTTGTGGTCACGTAAACAAACCCTATTCCTCAAATTATTATGGTTGAATAACCAAAGTTATGCCAAAGTTCTAGTCGTCCCAACGTACCCATAAAAACCTAGAAATTCAGTTGAGCGTGGAGGATTTAAAATTGAAACACAGGTAAAATTATCGTCAATGGAACAGTGTGACGGGTACGGTGCTTATCTGAATATAACTGAATAAAGTAACGTCAAACGTGGTTGCTGAACGATCGGCTCGCCCTGCCATTGATGGTGTTTCGAAAGTCGACTTGAACCCGTTGGTCATGTTAAGTGTACAATAGGACTTCTTACCTACTTACCCTAACTTCGCCTGGTAAAATAAGACATATTTTAACTTAACTTTTTGAAATTTTAATTAACTACGACAACTATATTGGTAAAGCTACATCAAAACGAATGGCATATTGTACGAAATATTTATTTCAACGGAACTAAATAATAGTATGATTAGTTAAAATAATATTCAGCGTTATTTTTCTAATCGCTGGAATTTATTTTTTCTTTACCAGTATTGAACTAAACAGGAACCAAATATAAAATTTTTGCCTTTGAACAATGTAAAAATGAGGGCAATGTAGAATGTGCCTTAGAATAAATAATTAACTAATAAGTTTGTTAGTAGGAATAAAGATAAGCTCAAATATTCTTTTTAAAGTAACTATACATTGTTATTACATTGTTGCACTGTGGCACCACAAACAAGTATCGATATAAAGAATACATTTCTATTTAATTGTACAATAAAATTATAGTCTAGATTTTAAGGTCAAAACTGAAACTACATATACTAAATGTCTCTACATATACAAAATGTCTATTAAACGCCGACATACAAACGGTTGGTATTCTTCTTTATTAATCAATAAATATTAGACGTAAATTTGTAATTCCGATCATCTGAGGTTATAAAACCTAGCTCTGCTAGTACTACATCAATCGAACTTTTTCTCTATCAATTGACCGGTATTTTGATAACTCTTTTGGAACAGGCTATCAAGAGTTGTCATTTATAATGGTTTTGACAACATTAGGATAACATACATGTATGAGATAATTTATAATAAAGCGGGTCATGAATTAAATACTACTTATTAAGTGTTAATCAATATCAATTAGAAATTAATTCAATATCAAACTTAAAATATTCAAATAATTATATTACATTAGATACACACTACAACATAAGTATTTGAATCTTTTATTTACGACTTAGCCCAACTATAGTTTTAAAATCGATTTTAAAATATACGCCTGATATTAGGAAACAAAAACACCAGTGGTATAGAGGGAGGTTTTGGATTAAAACTAATTAAGAGGTGATTCATTAAAGTCGATACATAAAAGGAACCGTGCTTCAATCAAAGTCGTTAGCCAAGAAGGATGTAAGTCACTGAAAGGCGAGGATTGATTAAGCCGCAGTCAGTAGTGAGTGACAGTGCTGCTGCCTGCCGGGTAAGCTGACATTAATTTGACACTGGCGTCACTGATAGCATTGTTCCCCATACTGATGACGTCGCGTCGTCTCCTCCATCCTTCCATGCGACATATGTCTTAGTTCCACCAGGTTTGTTCACTAGCACCATAACATAATGTCATCATAAGACTCTTCAACAGGAATCTGTGTCGATTAATGGATCATTGTATACATTTTGGATACATAGTTCAGGAAACATAGTAGTTGAAATTTTACTATATTATTAAAAACATATAACAATATAGATTACATATATCTGTTATATGTACAAAAAAAACTTTATACATGAAATAAAGGTAACCTAATATTGTAATTATCAACGCTAATTGGTTGTATTTTTATTTATTTATTTTTTTTTCCTACCAAACGTAAACTATACCACTGATTGCACTAAAATTTTACATGGATCCTTAGTATGAATATAGGTCTATTCTTATATCGACAATCCCTCCGTGCTACCTCCCCACTGGTCTCTGAAGTAGCAAAAATCCCATATTGGTCTCAAAAGTTGGGAAATATTAATTGAAAGTTCCCGTTAAGTGTAATATACAAATATTGTTTTATGACAGTAAAGACATGTGTTTAACACGTTCACACCGTATGGGGTTCGCGTGATATTTCACAAATACCGTCGTTTTCCCAATCGAGTACATACTGGACATTCGTAAAACGCGTCGTACGCCCGATTGAGTACACGTTTGTTTTCGTGTGTTGGTGGTTTGATAAATGTGATTCGGCGCTTAAATAAATACCTTTGATTATCGTGTACTCCATCGGGCACAAGATTAATTTATTTTAAAGTACGTTAATATTTTAGGAATCTCTTGGGGTACATGGAGAAAATTTGAAATAACATATAATAAATGGTTTTGTTCAAAATTGCGAAGCAAACACAGATTTCTCGTTATACATAGATATTTAACGCAAAAACTATTACGGTTTTTTGGCATTATTAAAAAAAATTAAACGCGTTAAGTAATTTTATCACAATTTTAATGACAATATATAGCCTATGACATAGCCTATATATATATATATATATATATATATATATATATATATATATATATATATATATATATATATATATAATGCAAATGTAACAGAAACTAAACAGCTGTTGACACTTTTAAACCTTCTTTGATGTTTTACATGTAAAGTAAAGTAAAGTAAAGTAAAGAATGTCTTATTTTACCAGGCGAAGTTAGGGCTAAGAAGCCCTCTCTAACACTTAACCTGGGGACCAACGGCTTAAAGGTGACTTCCGAACCACCACCAATGGCCGGGCAAGCGGATCGCTTGCAAGGACAGGATCACTCAGTGGTCACCTGTCCAAGCAGCAGCCACGCTCGGCGTTGCTTGATCTGGTTATCTTGCGATAACCGCCGTACCCACTACACTGCGCCATTGGCCATGTACACCAAATAAACTGAAACATTTGTTTACATTTATTTTTATCAAATAAGTACTTGATTAGTAGTGTAATCCAACACAACAAAACCCTACATAATTTATTTCAGATATAGCCAGTGGGATATTAAAAGTTCTAATGAATTGGAAAACACTGTAATGAGACCTACCTTAATGAGGAAAACCAGATACTCAAAACTGTTTTGCTTCCTTGACATTGTGATGTGGCATCTTTACACTAGCATGCTTCAAAGAGCCATTCTTTCCTTAACTACAGTTAAAAAAACATGACTTCTAAAACTCAAAACTGTTTTGCTTCCTTGACATTGTGATGTGGCATCTTTACACTAGCATGCTTCAAAGAGCCATTCTTTCCTTAACTACAGTTCAAAAAACATGACTTCTAAAACTCAAAACTGTTTTGCTTCCTTGACATTGTGATGTGGCATCTTTACACTAGCAAGCTTCAAAGAGCCATTCTTTCCTTAACTACAGTTAAAAAAACATGACTTCTAAAACTCAAAACTGTTTTGCTTCCTTGACATTGTGATGTGGCATCTTTACACTAGCAGCTTCAAAGAGCCATTCTTTCCTTAACTACAGTTCAAAAAACATGACTTCTAAAACTCAAAACTGTTTTGCTTCCTTGACATTGTGATGTGGCATCTTTACACTAGCAAGCTTCAAAGAGCCATTCTTTCCTTAACTACAGTTCAAAAAACATGACTTCTAAAACTCAAAACTGTTTTGCTTCCTTGACATTGTGATGTGGCATCTTTACACTAGCAAGCTTCAAAGAGCCATTCTTTCCTTAACTACAGTTAAAAAAACATGACTTCTAAAACTCAAAACTGTTTTGCTTCCTTGACATTGTGATGTGGCATCTTTACACTAGCAAGCTTCAAAGAGCCATTCTTTCCTTAACTACAGTTCAAAAAACATGACTTCTAAAACTCAAAACTGTTTTGCTTCCTTGACATTGTGATGTGGCATCTTTACACTAGCATGCTTCAAAGAGCCATTCTTTCCTTAACTACAGTTAAAAAAACATGACTTCTAAAACTCAAAACTGTTTTGCTTCCTTGACATTGTGATGTGGCATCTGTGATGTGGCATCTTTACACTAGCATGCTTCAAAGAGCCATTCTTTCCTTAACTACAGTTAAAAAAACATGACTTCTAAAACTCAAAACTGTTTTGCTTCCTTGACATTGTGATGTGGCATCTTTACACTAGCATGCTTCAAAGAGCCATTCTTTCCTTAACTACAGTTCAAAAAACATGACTTCTAAAACTCAAAACTGTTTTGCTTCCTTGACATTGTGATGTGGCATCTTTACACTAGCATGCTTCAAAGAGCCATTCTTTCCTTAACTACAGTTCAAAAAACATGACTTCTAAAACTCAAAACTGTTTTGCTTCCTTGACATTGTGATGTGGCATCTTTACACTAGCATGCTTCAAAGAGCCATTCTTTCCTTAACTACAGTTAAAAAAACATGACTTCTAAAACTCAAAACTGTTTTGCTTCCTTGACATTGTGATGTGGCATCTTTACACTAGCATGCTTCAAAGAGCCATTCTTTCCTTAACTACAGTTAAAAAAACATGACTTCTAAAACTCAAAACTGTTTTGCTTCCTTGACATTGTGATGTGGCATCTTTACACTAGCATGCTTCAAAGAGCCATTCTTTCCTTAACTACAGTTAAAAAAACATGACTTCTAAAACTCAAAACTGTTTTGCTTCCTTGACATTGTGATGTGGCATCTTTACACTAGCATGCTTCAAAGAGCCATTCTTTCCTTAACTACAGTTCAAAAAACATGACTTCTAAAACTCAAAACTGTTTTGCTTCCTTGACATTGTGATGTGGCATCTTTACACTAGCATGCTTCAAAGAGCCATTCTTTCCTTAACTACAGTTCAAAAAACATGACTTCTAAAACTCAAAACTGTTTTGCTTCCTTGACATTGTGATGTGGCATCTTTACACTAGCATGCTTCAAAGAGCCATTCTTTCCTTAACTACAGTTAAAAAAACATGACTTCTAAAACTCAAAAACTGTTTTGCTTCCTTGACATTGTGATGTGGCATCTGCTTGCCACTTAACTGATGATGCTTCAAAGAGCCATTCTTTCCTTAACTACAGTTAAAAAAACATGACTTCTAAAACTCAAAACTGTTTTGCTTCCTTGACATTGTGATGTGGCATCTTTACACTAGCATGCTTCAAAGAGCCATTCTTTCCTTAACTACAGTTAAAAAAACATGACTTCTAAAACTCAAAACCTGTCAGAAATGATTATTGGAACTTTACATAAAATTCGTAAGTATTTCGAGTCGTACAGGGAGTAGACTTTTTGGACCCAGGCAGGATGTTTGGTCCTAAGTAGATATATTTCCTTCATCAGAACCACGAGGCAAACACAACTATATTATACCAGGTATAGATCATGGGAGCTAGAAATAAGCTGTTTTAAACCAAAGTAGGTTTTGAGGCCTATGTAAAATATATTTTCTTCGTTTGAGAAACAGGCACACTCAGGTGTGGCATCGGACATATAATTTACTTAAAACGGAAATGCTCCTAAAAAGAGACATCTTTACTTTACTTTACTCCTACATGAGCAACACTTGATATAAGAGTTAGTCCCTCAACGTGTGATCTAACCATGGATACTAAAATAATATGTACCCATCCGTATGCCTACTGAGGTTAGAAAATGTAGTAGGAAACCATCATATTACATCATAAGTGCTTAACTAAGTACGCAACGGACCTTAATTTTAAAAATTGCGTGCGAAGCGGCGGGTAACAGGTGGCTTGTTACAATTTTAAACATTACACTCGTGTTTAATTTTATATGATGCGTTTCTACATTTCATATTTAAAAAATCAATGGGATATTTTTTTGAATCGCAGAAATTTATATAAAGCAACATGAAAACAGATTTGTATAAACAATACTTTTAATAATTAATAGTCATTTTGTAAACTGATTACAAAACACGACCAACCACAAAAAGTATAGGTTTCATTATTTTGCTCTAACAAAAATATCAAAATGACCGTCAGTAAAATCAGCAGAATCAAGATACTGTTTTTGAACAAGTATACTACACATTTGTATTTCTTAACGTTCTGAAAACAAAAAATGTATTTGGTTTAAATGTATTAAGTTACCAGCAGCTCACCAAAAGGTTTCCGTTTTCCTGGCAATTACCTGTTGAAATTATTCCTTTCAAAATTAAAATACAAAAGTTCGTAATGTAAGAAGAGGCTCTTTTGATGCACAGGGCCAAGAATATAAGAACGTTAATTAGAATATTTAATGGTATTAATACTTGAATTAAAATTCCTGTCTACCAAATCATGTATAAGATTAACTCCCAAGCTATTGAAACTTAAATTGGGCAGATAATTAAAGAGGTAGCCCAACTGTAACTTAGTTTACTCCATTTCAGGCAGTTTCAAAGAGGGAAAACTTCACCGACTCTTTAGAGAGTTCCTGAGTAGCAGCTGGCGAATATTTCATCACCAACTTGTTAAGCGACTTTGAACCCAGGGTTAATGTGATTTACACGTTATAGGAAAGCTTATCGCTTGCAACTGTTGGAAATTGATTACTTTGCCAAACTTGATACCGGAAGCGTGTTATGCATATTATTATTAATGAAACAATAAAGATTTTACAGGAACTCCTTGTTATTACTGGTTATTTGGTTAGTGTTACGTTATATATTTTCTGCTATATAATCACAATTGCTATTTTAAGTTAAAAGTTTGTAAACCGTATAATTTACATTACAATCTAGACTATTTGATTTTTTTATCTTCTAAAATCAGCTAAAATAGGTATTTAAAGTACAAGTGGACATTTATAGTATTACTATAGTGTTAGTTATAGTGTTATAGTGTAACTCTCTCGTCTTTATTTGGAATTCCATTAGGTTGCCTGTACATTTGTATGATATGTAGTTAAATTTGTTTTGTATTTGCTATGGATATTCCTTAAAAGCACAAAATGAGTTCAATCTTAAGGTAGTTGTTCAACTCAATATAATGTTTCATTTAAAAGATTCAATTCATATACCTTATTATTAGATTTTGTAAAACAATACTTTAGCATATATATATATATATATATATATATATATATATATATATATATATCTTGTAAAAACTTGTTTCTACATCTGGTTAACAAAGTATAAATGTGTAACTAATTAATTATTAAAACATGTAATAGAAACTTGATAGTTAAAAAAGATTGTGAGTGTGACTCTCACTCCAACCTCACGCGCCCTCTGCGAATAAAGCACATTAGAAGCCCACATGGCTGTTTCCTTTTTTTTGTACATATGATACATTCACGTTACTTTAGTTTGTGGCAGAAAATAAGAATTCATAATTCATTATCTTTACATGGGGCAGCGACATCATGGGGCTGGAAGCAGTACAGCAGTCACTCAACCCATGGAATTTATAAAGATGACGTACTCTTATAACATTATTTGTTTCTTCCACATGTACAATGAAACTAAAGAGTACTACCACAGTAGGACTTCTCAAACTAAAGCGTCTTGTATTCATCAGCCTGGCAACCGATGAAAGGATGAAACTTGGCGACAACCTAATAAGAACAGCTTACCTTATTATAATTCAACACTTTTATTTCACCATTCAACAATACCATATATCCCGAATATCTCAGGATTACTTGGAGCTTAATGTACAAGAACGAAATCGTCAACACTTTCACGTTCAGCATTACAGAGAAGAATGACATACTCAGTGTCCATGTGTGTTATACATATTTAGATGTATTGAATTGAGTATTACAACCTACATTTCCGTTAACCTAATAAAATACTAGAGGAACATCAATAATTGTTAAATGCGTACTAAGTATTACACTATATTTTCAAATAATATTTAAAACTATAACATTCCTCAAACAAAATAAAATGAATCGATAACAATACACACAATAAGTCAATATTTACTACCTACTTGATTCTCTAAGATCTCTCTCGCTGAATAAAACGGATTGTCAAGTAACCAACTCGTCTTGTACCTGGTGTCCCAGGCAACCCGCCCACTGCGTTTTGCAACCGAATGTAATTACTTACAACTTTGGTTCGAAACGATTCTCAGTCAATCATCCTACGAATTTATCAACCCTGTTTCCCACCAAACCAATGGGTGTTCTAAAACATGTTTGATTAACGAACACGTTAAATTTAAACATATTGTTTATAATGTACATAATTGTAAATTTTCTTTCATTAAAAGCGTGTGTTACAACAGTCAATCTAAAATTACTCCTTCCCCCCACCATAAACTTTACGGGACTTGACTTAATTATCACTTTAAATTGTTACATACTCATAATCTTATTAATGATTAATCTTATTAATTCTTTTTACGAATTAAACCCACGAGATTAACAAACATACACAAACACGATAATTGCAAGGTGATGATATTATACATTATTAGCTCTATAATTATCAGCAGAGGCAAACTGAGAATGTAATTTTAATTTTCAACCAGCCAATTATGCGTGTAATTAGTACAGGTTTTTTTCTATTAGGTTATTTTAGCACAGAATGAATTTTGGATCAACTATATTCAAATGAACCAATAATTCCATTTCACAGCTCAATATATAGGCTACATACAATTCTGCACTGTATCACAGTTAAATTACCGTAACTAAATTACACATCGTCAAAATATTATAATGTATTAAATAAGAATTAATAGATACAACCACATCAAATGAGTCTGACAAGATATCTGCGTAACCTTAAGTTACACAAAGACAATTTTTTACACATAATAACTCATTGTATTATTTTAAAACGAGTTATTGAAAATAAAACACTTTTACGCAATAACGTTCCAAACAGAGTAGAAATGTAATATTGGAGTTACATTATTCTCCAAATACGTGTAACATAGGCTACATATACACTTATATAAACGTTGTCCAGAATCTACGTTTGTTTAGTGTACGAGTATAGGCACGCGGCGGCCATCTGGACCAGCGAGCGGCGCGCAACAGAACGTTAGTTGTGGTTGTTTGTGTCGGCCCGACATGTACACAAGCTTTAGACATACACAACACACAACCTGCCTATTCTAGAGCTCTATAGAACTGTGAGCCGACTATCACGAATCATTTTAAAATTATATTAGAACTTTGTACTTTTTGCAACTTTTTTTACCAATCACAAAAAAAGTTATTAACCATTTAAAAATTGAAAAAACCACAAATTTTAATTTTTTTTTACCGATCAAATAACAGTTCATGAAAATATATAAGTTTTGCTTATGGGAGACAACTAGACGAGCCGTAATCATGTACTGCTGGTTGCAGTTGTTTGGTTGCAACCAGCAACTAATAGTATAAGTTTATAATAATATAAACTCTGTACAAATTGGTACAGAAATAGATTGTAATTTAATTAAATTTTCAAAAAAGTATTATTTCAAAACGTAGACCTGTGAGCCGACATTGGACTTAGAAATGGTTAATAACTCTCTCACTGATTGGTATATAATTTTTATTTTTTTGGTACAAAAAAAGGTAAAATATTCTGATATAATTTTTTAAATGATTCGTGATGGTCAGCTCACAGCTCAAATCTAGCTACTCACTCACAGATTATTCGGATGAGCATAGAAGCCAAATGATTGTCAGCTGAGCGTACGCGAGGCCTACGTAATAAACGATTAGAAAAGTCATCTTTGTTTGTTTTCATGTATAAACAGCTTTACAGAAACTAAGCATGATAACAATTTGGTTTCAGTATTCAGAGTAAAATGGAAGTTTAAGCTTAATATTTTGAATAATTCACTAAAACCAGTTCCAATAATGATATAATTTGTATTTGCATTCAAACTTTTACATAACTCAATTTGTATTAAATTAATAACTATTTTTGTACCAACATCCCATTTAAAAGCTAAATATTTGAGGTTTTAAGCTAATAAAGTCCTACTTGCATCAATACAAAAACTAAAATAAAATGTCTACCGAAAAAGTACGAACACCGTAAAACTGGTTTTGACAATTACGTATAGGAAGTAATGTTAACTGTTAGCTGTTACGTGTTACAGTACCAGAGTAATAATCTTAGGAAACGCCCTGGGAGTAGCAAATTGATTTAGACTACATTTTACAATTAGGAACGGTACTACCTAATAATCGTCACACAACTAACTCTAGGTACATATTTCAAAGAAAAATAATGAACTCCTCAAACATTTTATAATCAATTATTTTAAAAAAGAATTGAACTTTTGAACTGGTCTTGTTTAAAAATTTTTTTGAAACCTGGAAAATTTAAACAAAGTTGTTATTTTATCAGGCTCATGGCATTTTATTAAAATATAGCTTTTGTGATGCCATTTTCAAAGTTGGTTTAGTTATTGTGAATTTAAATTTGTAGAATGAAAGGAATTTTCTCTCTTTCATTCTTTCACTTTCCCCTATCACAAAACCCCTACATGCTTCCAAAGTTTTAAAGTCCTTTAGGACTTACTCTGTGCATTTATCCGTGGCTATATTGGGAAAGATGCATGGTGGTACATATAACAACTGCAAATAACTCATTAATGTCCTATTATACTTTCAGGACCAAGGACTACGTCATATACTCGTATCTACATGAGCGTAAGTTGTTCTCGGACGGTACATTGAAAAGATTTGATTTTTTTATATCTTAAAAGTGCATCATTAATTAGATTAGACGCAAAAAGCCTACACTAACATGAATATGTAAATGAAATATAGGCTATTGAAAATAAACAAAATAGATATAAATTAAGTAAACAATATGAAGAATCTATTCTCTTGTGTTAAATCGTATGAAAGTGAAAATTCTGTAAACACAGCACAAGTTCAATCTCCCGGCCCAAACATTGGGAACTAATTAAAGTGGAAGTGGGTTTAATTTAACCAACGAGAGTCTGTTAGTATCTTCTGCTTCAGGCAGTTTCTAACTTTGTCAATAGATGTCGTCGCTAACCACAACCCCACAGCACGGTTCACACATCCTCCGAACTTCCATGCGCACTTCCCCTACTTACTGTACTTGCTCCCAATCACTGATTTACGTATTCGAAACAGTTTACGAATTACACAATTCAACGACTAACAGTAAAATGTGGCGCTTCAACATGTAAAGGCATATAAAACCATCATTACAATGGAGCATCATTTATATAACGTAGGTAAAACGTGAGCTTAGTATACATCGGAGACACCTACAACAAAAAATATAGTATAATCTAGGTGAATAGTCAATGCCAATTATGTCGAAATAGCCTAAAGTAGTTAATGTTAAACTTGTCACCGACTTTGTTTATCTCTTCAGGCGAACATTCCAAGTGTGTGACAACGTCAGATTCCAGAAACTGCACTAAGAGAAAGGTGAACTAGAGTTAAACATTTACATTGAATACATCCCTGCCAACATAGCTTTGTTAGTTTGCTTAAATACTATTGTTCACTATTTTTCTCTAAAAGTCTTCGTTAAGGTTGGATGCAAACTTTCAAGTGTATACCACATTTCATTCTCAAGAGGGCCTGCGGACACATTGGTAGAAGGAAACTTATAAAGAAATTTTTCCATCCCCTCTGGCGGCAAAATAAAAATAGTGTCAGCCTGTTAATGCATACATAGCCTTCAATAACGCTCAGACAAATTCCGTAGTTGGATATTCACCATCACAGAACCCATTCTTGACTATGTAGAAATGAAGTTTCACGCAAAACATAAATTCAGCAGATGTATCTTTATCTTGTCTCGATGTATATGTCTCGATATATCTTACCACATACTAAATTCCCAATTTTATTCATTAAATGAGGTTTCATAGCAGAAATCAAACGTTAAAATTGACTTTCCACAAATTTTCTGATTACTCTATGAGTAAAAAAGTCAGATTTGTAAATCTCAAAGGATTCAGTTTGTTTACTTATTCTGTTTTTCTCGTTTCCATCGTGGTACCCATAAGACCAATGTAAAAATATTGGTTAACGCTCAACCTGGGGTAATTAATGTGAACGTAATGGTGTGTAATTTGTTATTTGATGGATCGCGAGGTTCATGTGTTTACGTGTTATGTGTTATATATCTTGATGAGTTTTCAGCCACGTTCCTCTGTGGTGCATGTAACATATTGGTAGATACCATAAGATTGTGAAACTACGGTAATATAAATGTAACTTAATACTGAGAATCGAAATAGGTACTTTAATGTGATATTCTTGTTTTGTTTTATATTAAAGTACATTTATATTTTTTTATACTAGTAATGTGAATATCGGGTATTTAAGTTAGGTCCAGTAGTTTTAACAAAACTAAACTACCTGCTCACCCCCGCCCTTGAGTTACGCCTGTGACATAACGGGACAAGATACGGGATAACACACGTGCATGTTCTTCATTTTGTTTACAAGGAACGTCGAACGTTTTCGTAATACGTCTCTTTAAACAAATGTTAACGGTAAGTGCTTAAAATGAAGTGAGGGAAGTTTTAACAAGTTAGGAAACATTGCCTTTCTCGAATACAAGGACTAAGAAGTGGAAGACACCGCGAGTGGGTACAAGTTTGACTTGTTCTCATTAAAACTAAGCTCCTCTTCTGAATGCGCTGTTACGTCGAGATGGGTTTTGGTTGAAGTAAAGGCTCTATAGGCGATTACGCAGACACGCGTTATTGAAAAGTGAATTACTTGTTTTACAGCCACGACAAAATTTCCGTTTAAATCACATCCTATGACAATATAATACACTGTCAACTCTCCCTGTGGTTATTTATTAGCTACCCATAACCAAAAAACTATCAATTTAGTAAGCAAAAGGAGTACGTGAATATTAATTAACTATTATTACTGGCTTTGTAGATTACTTACAGAGTAAATAATGAAAGTGTAAAATAAAACGGCGGGGATGGCACACAAGAATAATATTGCTGCATTCCAATCCATTCCTGGGGAATAAGTTGACGTACACAACTGAACACTTTGCACTTAACTGGAACTTGTTACTGGATGTTTTAAACTATTCACAATTATATAAGGTGTCACAACTGGGACGAATGCACTTCATTAAAGTTATAAATCTGCAGATTAAATGATCCAAGCACAATCTATGAAAGTAAATACGCATTTTTACAATATCCCAGTGTTTTGAAACCCCCAGTTCAAGAGTCGGCACTTAGGAAGTGAAACAAATCTATGTAGTAGTTTAATACAGGTAAACATTAGCATACGTCATCACGAAAGAAAACTAAAGAACCGACAAAGAACAGACGTTGTCAGCACAACACCTAACTGGGAAGTGGTAAATATAGCACAAACATTACGGCTGATAGGCCATAGCCGAGTAAACACGAACCACGCCAAATATAACAGAGGAAGCTATCAGCCCGCTGCCCGCTGCGTCTGGAGCAATAGTACGGTGTGGTCCTCCCACGTAGGTAACTCCAATTCATTGTATTCATACTATTCCGTTACATTTGCAGTAAGCTTACTACACTAGAGCTCATCATTGGCTGAGTGTTAGTGAAGTCTATTACTCGTGGTGAGGTCTAAAAGTTTTATAACTTTCTATATGTCCGCTCTATCTAAGAAAAACGAATTGGCGCTTGGTATTGAAGTTATTTGCATATCGGCAAGGTCGAGGTCGATAATGGTACCAGTCACTCCAAACATTTGACTGAGAACAGTCTTACAGGACTAGTAGGTCTAATGGATAATCATTATAGCAACGAAGAAATCGTTGAATAATTAAATTTTTTAAGAAACTGAGAGCAGTATTTTACATTTTAAAATGTGACAGTAACACATGTATTGTGGTTACTTTGTTACTTTGTGGTTGTCCTTTGATCGGTAGGAATTTCGTTACTTTTTTTACGAGACCTTCCATACTTCGTTATAACGGTTTTAGTTGTCGGTGGTGCGTTCCCTCCATGGAATCTTGCTGAACATTAACGAAGCCTGTAAACTATGGGTGATATCTAGATAATAAATTAAGTTATAAACTTGAAATGTTGCATAGACCTTCAGCGAAGCCTTGTTAGGTGATGTGGCGTACTCCTTCAAATTTTTAATTTTATACAATTATCACTGATATTAAACGTAGTGCATGGTAAAGACCTATGCATTGCATTACACGGTATACATAGCAAAACATATCAATAATAATTAAACTTGGGTCCTGTCGACTGCTAAAATATATTTATTGAATTGTTAACAGTGTAAAAACCACATTTAAAAAAACACATTTTTGTAATTTTTTGTAAAACGTTGTATTGTAAATATCTTATGAGTTAAAAATGGAAATGGCTTATAATCCTCGATTTTTTTCAAACTATTAATTTCAATTTATATTATTGCTGTTATTAAAGGTAAGACTTAATATTCTAATTTAATTATTATTAATCTATTACATGTGCCACACAAAAAACAACTTTATTTACAAACTGATTCATAGTATTATAATGCACATAAAAATAAACCTACCCACAGCCGCATCAAAATGGTTTCAAGAATACAGGGAACTTGTGTCTATATACCATCACAAAAATCGCAGGATATCGAAGAGAACCTGAGAGCTGATAATATAATAAACATGGTAAAGGTTTCATATCAACGTATTTACTTTATTTATAATTACATTATTTATTTACTGTACTCATTTCAAGCATCCATAAGAACTCTTAGTGATGTCATTATATATCGATAAGTATTGCAAATGTAATGTGAAGTATTAATACAAATAAAACCCAATACGTATTGACTATCAAGGTAAAAGCTTTTAACCTGTATTAGAAAGTTGACAATTTAAAAGTAAATTACTCGTATCTGGGCGTTGGCGAGGCCTATCATTCGTAGTGCTAGAAAATGAATGGGTCAAAGAAATGGCTCACTAAAAATGCATTGTTTTGGCATTATTGACAGCAACTCGTATCTCATAATATCAAAAAGAATTACATTATTATTACACGGATTTGTTGTACATTGTCCAAAACAAGAAATGAATCTTGGTGTAATTTGTTCATTTACGACAGGAATATCGAAATGGGATATTAAATACTTATTTACCAACCAAGATAGTTACAAGTCCTTTGCATTACGTTCTTCTATTCATTTCAGCGATTTACCTCGATGTTCGAAAAGAAAAAGAAAATGTAAAAAAGTTTATTTATATTTAAAATAACAAAATATAAATATGTTCCATTAGAAATCAAAGTCCTCTGCTATTTTTAAAAATTGCAAAAAATAAGGACGTTCCCAAAACATAATCTTAATGGAAAACTGGAAAGTGGGTGAAATTACCCAATTGAAGGTTCCCGTAAATTTAACCGTTTTTTTTTTTTTTTATTACCAAAGGCAGCAGTTAAGATCAAAATCGTGTGTTTCATTTGCCTTCAGGTAATTTTTACACAATCTTAAGTGACCTGTGACCATTAAGGCGATGATGCGAATCCATATATATATATAGTATATGGATACTATTATTCTATTTATACAAATATATACATGTTTTATACAATGTAATATACATACAAATGCTATGAACGATCCATTATGATGCATTACTGTACGTTTTAAAATGTTTCAATGTTATAAAACCGAAACAGTTCTGCTTCGGGTTGATTGAACACTTTTTAAATATGACACGATTAAACCATAAATGAGAGCAAGAACTATGCAATTTAATTTTAAACCTAATCAGAGACAATGTAAGAGTGCACCAAACCACGAGCCGCCTAGCAGGTCGAAGGACAACCCATAGACCATCTTTGAACTCGATCCTGCTATAGGTCTATAGAAATTAAGTTTCATAAAAAAATAATTTACACCGCTTAGTTCGTTCTGGATATATCTTGCAAGCAGATAGACAGATAAAACAATAAAATTGGTCTCACTCGGATTGAAAGGCTTCGCTAACGCTTAGCCAATGAATATAACTTGAGTAGACACATGACGAGATTATAATGGATATAGAGGGTAACAAAAAGCTTTTACAACGTATCGCAGATAAAAGTGCCCTTTGGTATATCAGTAGAGTTCCAATACCAAACACTTCGTTGAACTAAAGCGAGAGGTACTCTAAAAGCTTTAAAAGTCAATAAGGGGGAGCAGAAAATTAGGTTAAGGTACTAAAGTAACTATTAAATTTATACGTAGTACTTAAAATTTCTTTAAATCTTGCCTTCCTTATCTTTATCAGATGAATTTAAGTGAGTAATATGAATTTTTAAATAAAAACTTAGTAAAAATATTTTCTGTTGTATTATAAAACATTTATTATTAAATATATATTAGGAGGACGGAAATCTCGTTGAGACAGCAATTAAAATTTGAATACCTTTAAATTATGGAGACAGTACTTTACAAAGAAGAAAATTCAATAGTAATTGTGCAATAAAAACGTTTTGTTGCCTTTCAAAAAGAATTGCTTCCGATATTTACCCAGGTAAATCTTATTTTCAAAGAATATCTCATATTATCTTGCTTTTAAGAAAAGGTTTTGTCTGAAGAGCTTTTAACTTACTTCGCAATCAAGATTCTTCCTACTAATGGATCAGATTTTCGCAATGGTGTTGTATTTAACTTAATTACGAATTATTCTGAAGAGCAGACCTAAAGACTAGTATTGGAAGTGTTTATATGAATCCATATATAAGGATACAAATATTCGATATATACAAGTAAATAAGTATTTGCTTCTAGCCGTACAATCGTTAACAAAAGATACAGTAATTGTTACAATTAACACATACGGAATGAAGTGATCTAGGATAAGCTGTCAGCTTTTAAAAGCCTGATCGTAGGGTCATGCTCAGTATTTTATGTGGAGTATCCCAAGGTGTTATTACTGTATTGAACAAACGAATCATAAAAAAGAATACCCTCGCTTTGAAGTTGTTAATAAAGGCTATTTTAATTCTTTTTCAAACAGTATAAAGAAAAGTGTTTCCACCTTTAAAAGTAATTCTCACAGATTTTCAACTGTATTATTAAAATGTAATGGAATACATTATGTGTATTTTCAATAAATAACTCTCGAAACCAGTTTAAAATAAATATTGGCGTTCAAGGTAAACTGGAACAAAAGAAAATCATAGAGAGAGACCTTAAAAATCTGCTTTTCAATCAATTGTCTTCTCATACATACATTTAGATAAATTATAAACAGCTTAGATACAGAAGATAATATACTCGTATTAGTGTAACCCCAGAAGGGGTAGCTTTTGACTGGTTTCTACCTTCTAGTAAGCCTACACCAGGTACAATAAAAACCGATTTGTCACTAAATATAGACAACCGCATGGGTTTCCGAGAGCGGCACATTATTAATCACAAATGTCTAGTTAGTAAGATAACAGGGTCAGTTGATAGATCTAGTTTACTACGGATAGACTGTTCGACTAGGTAGGACTTCCCTAGTGTTAAAGGTTCGTTCCAGGCCTAAACATGATGGAAGCCTCGTCCGTATCTCCAGAGAGACTGGAAAAGCAAGCTCGGCTTTTCGTCTTAAGTGAAAAAAAGAACATACTGAAATGGATAACTTTTCCTGCAGAAGTTATTGTAAACGCAGACTAGTATCGTTATTGAAAAATTAAGTAAACGATTACATTAATAATGATGGTTTTCTTTAATACTAAGTTAGTTTTATATGTGTACACTTAAACACATACAAAAGTAACATAAGCTTGATTAAACTCTATATGAGCAATATCTGAAATGGAGGCTACTAAGTGGTAAAATGGCTTATAATGTGAATAACACAGCCAAATAGATTAATGAAAAGCAAAAACTGAAACACAAATCTAGTATCTCGTGACGTTACTAATACAAAACATGAAGCCAGACCCGTAACTAACACCTAGGAGTGAGCTAGGCTAAGACATAACTAATAAGAGTGCATTCATATGGAAAATAGCTAACTCTTATATTCATTCCTTCAGCTAGATAAGTAAAATCTAATTAACATCCATTACAAAATAAAAAATACTTTTAACTTAAGTTATGCAACTTGAGTTTTATTGATATTACATTACACTTATTATAATATCACGTATTACGGGACACTTAATCTCAAACTCTGGACACGTAAGTGGTCAAAACACAAAATTCATCAGACTTAGGAATGAGCAAAATCAATTTACACCATAAATCAATCACAACGTATTACAAATAACTTTGATAAGCACGTACACATGACAATAGTTCACCTACCAAATAACATTATATCTATGAGTAATGTTTTAAATGGTTTCCATTCACTGCGCCCATTCCCCAATATACTTGTATGTTCCCAACGATATATGAATTTACACCTGATTTAAATGAATTAGTTTCCTCATTTTTAATAGCAGATACTGGTATTTATATAACTAAGATCGCATGGATACATTTTAAAAGGCATCACAAAGTCCAACAATAAAAATACAATGTTAATCGTATTTGTGAAATCAAGTACAACTTGATTAATATATTAAAATGTCTTAATTCAGTATTAAATTTTTTTAACTATTAAACGGTAAACATTTTGTGTTAATTATTATTATTACCTACATTGACAGCTTATAACAAATAGTTGGTTTTGTACAATGCAGACGAAAAACTTACTATAAAACGTGTTTTGCTATGCCTACGCCTATACCTATTTTACAGTCGGGTATCCTTTCAAAAATTTAAATCTCCTTCAAAAACTGTTCTAATAAACCCGTTTTATTTTGGTGCATAATTATGTTACGTACGTTAAATTTAAATCAAATTTAAGCAATGTAGCTGGATTTACCAAACAACGTCATTAACAGTTAAACGCAGTGGGAAACTGTACTCCTAACTGACGAATTCGTAAACTACGGATGTAACAACTGACACCATCTGGCGAAGGATTTGCAAACCAAAACCTCAACAACACAACAGCCGTCGCCGCGCCGCGGCCGTTCACATCCGAACAACTTGGGATAAATATTCATGTCGAGACTCCAACCAGCAGTGACTGGCCTTCGTTAGAGCGCTTACCGTTACACCTTTATATATCCTTCAAACAGGAAACAAGTTAAAAAGTATTGTTTGCTTATGTTTTGATAATAACATATCTTAATCAGAAATTGAAACTATAGAAAAATCAGAATCGACTAAACAAAACAAGTTAGAAAATGTAAATTCAAAACAGCTTGAATAGCACGGAATTGCTCGTAAATTCTCCAATGTTACATCCTACAGGCTGCTTTTATTTTCAAACCAACTGTCCTATCTATATATTTCATAGAAAATAAGGAAACACTAACAGTAAAATAGCTGTAGTGGAAATGTTTGATTCCATGTGAATGATGAGTTAAGCTCCAATTCATCCGACCCTGTAATAGACTTGACTCCTGAAACCTGTAGTCATGTTTGTCTACAGATCCAAAAAAGGTCGGCGACGAAGAAGCTCAAAATGAACTCGTTACATCGTTTCGACATCAGACACCTAGACCACAAAATATAGCGTAATATAGGTGAAAAGGTATTCTCATTGCCTCATCAGGTGAACAATTGGGTGGACTACGATGTGATAATTGGTATTCCTTAAATGTTTTTGCGATCTAAACCGACCATAGATTGTTGCAGAAGAGTCCCAAATGTAACTTCAGCAAATGGTTCTTTCCGGTCACTGGCTTGCCAGGACACGGTTTATGGTTCTAACGTTTATCAGTCGGTCTAGGTATTTGTAAGCAAACTGTTAATTTATATTTAAAATAACTTCCGTTCCTTCAATCGAATGCTTATCGCTCGAACTTATATTTAAATTGCACTATTACCATCAGCCTGCATTATGACCGCGATAAGCGGACTTGCTTAGCTAAACGCAAGGATTTGCGCCCAGGAAACCCATACGCTAATGTGAAATCTCAAGAAGTTTTGTTTGATAGTGAGGGAGAAAGGAAGAGAAAATATTCTTTAATAGTCTTTCCTTAATTTTATCTTAATACGATTAAGAACATCAGACGTTACTCAGTCCATCTCTATGCAACAGCTCAGGAAGGAAATGGCTGCGGCAAGACTTGTATCAATAGCATTCTGCACATATCATCTATCCTTTGTCACTATATAGCTTTAGAAGATCAAACTATGAACAAAACAAAACTATAGTGGTCTCCCTGAAAAACGTTTCGTTTAACATTTTATTTATTAAAAATGTAGACTCTAACCGAAGCACAAGTAATCACCAAAAAGTAAGTGATTGTGAGGTATTTCTCCAATAATTAGGCTCGTCCCCCTTTTGAGGGAGAACGTTATTTTCTTCACCAGGATTATATTTATAAGACTGATTTTAAAAAGATATTTAAATATCACCTGCATCATAAGTTGCAACAAGTTCACATTCCTTTATAGGGAGTTGGACAAAAGTGAGTTATCCTGCCGTTGTGGAATAAAGAGTACATGATGAGCCTTTATAAGACAGTTCGACAGTATTCGACTTAGAAGTGAAAAAGTTTCAGAGTTAAGTAAGTGTAGGCGCAGCAATCCGCTATTATCAATTTTGTGTACACGCAGTTATTAAATTTTGAGACAGTATTACTAAATTCTAGCTTTAATATTGAGATCCAAGAGGTTCTTAGCCAAGAGGGAATTGTGTAAATTTTATAGATATTTTATTTTGTTTGCACCGGAGTCAACTGTTATATATCAAGTCCTTGCTTGTTACAGCTTTGTACCATTCGGGCAGAATAATAAACGTGCTACTTTGCTATAAATTTGCTTCATCGTGATGACGAACAACAGCTATCTTATTAATATTTCGGGAATCGTGATTATATTCAGTTTGATCATATAACAAAGGAAAGCCAACATTTATAATTTGCATTGTCAAAACGGTTACCACATGAGGAGATCACACGATATAAAGCGACCAACTAAATAACGGTGAAGTACAATGCTATAATTGTGTTGCACACGGTTATTGCAGCTTTACAAGATGATGCATTAAGAGCGATGCCAGTGTGTGTCGACGACATTGATGTAAACCGACGTTACTCGAGACTGGATGTATTATTAAACTTTTCCTTTCATTCATTACAATTGCTAAATTATACAGGTAGGTAATAAATTAAGCATTAAAATATTTTATAGAAACTCATCATTATTTCTTACACTACTAAAGTTAATAATTACTCACGCATATCAATCAAAATTAATAGTTTATAAGTATTCAAATATTGTATTTACATTTCGCCTTCCAAGACGCTAATTCAACCAACACATTTAACATATTCACATAAAATGTTTAGATTAGGAATACATCTCTTACTGTATACTCTTTTATGCTGACATACAAATAGTGTGGAAAAAGAATAATAATAATAATAGGTTTACCCTACCAAATGCGTTACTACCTCCTACATTAGTAATAGGTATAAAGGTAACTTATTTGATTCGTATGTGTTGTTGAATATAATTGGAAGTTCCGACAATAATTACAATAGTAAATTCCGTTCCACTAATTAAAAACTAAACAACTGTAGTAATATCAATGTGTAGTCGTGGTCCCTTGTCCAGAAGCAGATTGTAGAGCAGGCATAAAAAGAAGCTACATCCAACCTTTGCTCTCCCTTTTTTTCCTTCTAATAAACTCAGAGAGAGAAATGTGCTGATAACAGGCTGGTTAGCGATATAACAGAGCGGCGAGGCGAGTGTTCCATTGTCATGACATATCACCGCATCACTCAAGTGCAAGTAGGTCTTCCTGAAGATATCTTTTACTTTGCAACACAAACATTCCAGTACTGTTTTACTTTGGCCTTCCTTTTACATTTATTACCCGATGTTTTCTGTTTGTAAGTTACTGTAAATGCTTAAATTATTTACAAGAATATACTAATGTTAATGCTTGACTTCAAGATTATGTTTCATTTTGTTAGTTGCGTTTGTACTTGGGTCACACAGGGGTATGCTTACGTGGGGGGGGGGGGGCGAACGGGATCAGTGCCCCTCATCAACAATAGTATTTTACTTTTAAATAATCGTTCTTATTATAGTCTATTTAAAACTAAAAAAAGCATATACGTTGGAACCTTTAAACTAATCATAATAACATATATAAATTCAAATTTATAACTATTTTAATTTACGAAATAAACGGCACTGGGATATAATGATTTAATTTTGTTGGAACAGTAAATATTAGAATTCCACCGTCACTCAGCAACTAACGAAAGTAAGGTAACTTCTTAAAATTTCTTGCGGCTTCTAACTCTACGCGGTTTTTCAGTAACCAATCAAAAAATGCACTCGTACTGATTTAAAATCGTACGTTACAGTACTCCTAAAATATTACAGTTATAAGTTCCACTTACTGTTACTTCTAAACTAGTAAGATCTGCGGTGTAAGTATTGTTTCTTCATCTATATTTCAATCTTTATTAAAATTAAATTGGATCATCACCATTCAAAATTAATAAGTGGATGCTTTATCTGTGTACAGTAAACGAAATGAGACAGTTCCTGAGGTGACTGCATAATGCTTGAGTCGTTTCACCCAAAGTAAACACCATAACCGTAACTATTCCAATGAATCAAGGTCACATGTGCAAACATAAACTTATGTCACATCAGTATTTTACTATTAGAAATCGTCATCACTTTCGTCATCACTAATCACAGAGAGTTATAAGTGTATTGTAATATAATATAAACATAAAATGGCATCATAAACGAAAAATGTTAAATAGCCAACACAAAATATCCTCAGTTTTTTTTAAATCTGGGTTAAAACTTCCATACGAACATACTAGTACGTACGGCCCAAAAACAAAACCCCAATGTTTTGATCGTTACAACAGCAATAACGGCCGGATATCATTGGCAACTTCCGGAACAGAAATACTTCCGTCTTGCTGTTACTCTGTCGTGTCTTTATGTCTGTTGAGCTAAATAAATCATGAAGTCAAATATTTTGCTCAGCCAATGTTTTGAACAAATAACACTCCGTAGCAACTGAACATCTTTAAGAAACAGTATTATGTTTACTTATTTCTCTAATAGTCCTTCAAAACTAATTATTCTTAAAAATCATGAGGTATCCATGACACAAAAAGTACTTGGACCTCCTCAAAGTCCTGGGAAAATAATATAATCTTTTGATACAAGTATAAATTTACTAAAAACTTTACTCCTAAATCTACTAAATTAAATTTTATATATCAAGCCTTGCATATTAAGTTTCGTAAAATGGCAAACAAATTTATTTATTTAAGAGTAAGTACTTCCTATTTCAACCTAACATAAGACCAAGACAAAAACGTTTTGCCATCAAACGACGGCGTGGATTAGACTGACCGTTTAATTTACAGTAATGCAATACTTGGAATTGATATCAAATTAGTTGTACTTTTACCTCGTACATTGAATTATTCCATAAGGACTTGTATTATTGTAAACTAATGCAGTGAAAAAATAAAATTGTATATGTACTTATTATTTATTGTCAGTTTGTTTAATACTGTATATGTCCTTAGGTTGACTTGCGTTTGAGAGCTGAATATGGTGAAACGCTTTTGAGTTTATCGTGTACGAACAATGTTAAACATCGTAACACATTTACACCCTTATTTTCAGTCGTAGAACTATGGGAAATTTAAAACACATAAATACACAGTTACAAAACACTTTTTAATATTACTAGTAAAATGAATTCTTATCGGGATAAAATCCTATCGGAAAAATAAAAAATGTTGATACTTGTTTGTTATACTTCCAAATTGAGACATATCCTATTAATCTACGACAAAACATAAGGTCGTAACAGGGTAGGAGTTTAAAATGGCTCTTATGCGGATAAAGCCAAGATGGCCGCCGGTACAGCTCTTGAGGTATTTTTAATACAACCTGAGCCCGATTCGGAGGCACTTGAAGGAAAGACTGCCACTTATGTAAGATTAGGAAACACAAGATAATCTTGTTGCACGTTAGCTACATATATTACAGTTTCTAAGTAGAAGGACGTAATATAATGAGAAAACTACTAGATAATAGATCGTGCGTTACTGTTAAGAGCATGTGGTGTTGCACATGAGGCTCTCATCATATTTAAGCTATGTAGACCAATTTTGTGCAGGTGGTTAATGCTATACTTACAAAAAAGTAACAAAAGGTGTCCCACGTGGATCTATTCTTGGCTCAGTATTATTTCTTATAGACGTCAGTAATCCAGAATGGAAAGGTAATTTAGTGTGCAGATAGACTATCTGTTTTAAAGCTTCCACAAAATTAGATTGATTCTTTTATTAAGCTGCATTTAAGTATTTTTTCTTGGATAGCAAACTGAAACGAACAGTTCAAATTCGAATATTGTGAACTTATTTTCGCCATGGAGACGACGAGGTCAAACGTGCAGTTTAAAGGGTTTAAGGGATTTAAAAGGAAGCCGACTCTGCAGAATTCCTAGGGATATAACTTGAACCAAGTTTAACCTGATAAACTCACACTGACCATGTCTGCATTATGGGTATTTCAAATATATGCCTATCGTACCCTTTCAAGATTCAGTTCCCAAGAAGTGCTAAGAATTGTACACCATGGCCTAATACATTCCCACACAACGTATGGGCTTGAATATAATTCAGGGAATGGACAGTTGTCGGATGTAGCGGCTTAGAACTGTAGCATGTTAACTCCTTGCTACTGAGCCGGTATCAAGTTAATCAAACATCTTCCTGAAGATGTAAATATATTGATTGAATCAAGTAAACTAAAATCTCTGCAAACATATAAGAGCAAGGCATTGTACTCACGAATATTTTAAGGAACTTCAATGGAAAAACTACATTTCAACAAAAAAAAATTAAAATATAAAGCAACACTACCTCACATTTATATAACAAAGAATGAATATGGTACGAGTGAAAGTAATATTGTGAATTACATTAACATGTGTGTTTGTATGTAACAAAATATTCACCCCCAAATTTAAATACTGTTATACTGAAATGTGTTCTTTAAATTTAAAATCGACTAAGACTAACCATAAACGCACATTTTATATTATCAAACCAAACATTAAATTGCTAAATTTATTTAAGAAATAATTTGAAAAACCTAATTAAACCTAATGTATAATAAAGCAAATAACATAGATTTTATTACAACAGTGTGCAAATAATTCGACGAAACGCCTTAAATAGAATAATTGATCTTTATTTAAGCCAGTTAAAACTGTGCTTTCGGCTGAATGAGGAAATACCGGTTAGTTACACATTTACCGGGGCAGGTGCAGTTTTCAAGCAAGGATTAGCTACCTAATCCATTTACACCCCGCTTAATCTGTGAGAGCGCATCTCACTTTCATATTAGAAGTGTTGCATATTTCCCACAAAACGGTCTCTACAAATTCGTAAGGGCGTAGGTTGTTTATTATTAATAAATTAACTTAAATAAAAATTAGTAAACAGGAACTTATCGAAGACACATTTGTAATGCCTGAAAATCGCAAGTTTAAAAATTTTTCTTGTACATCGAGTTATTTGTTAAATTAATAAATGGTATGACTACTTTGCTATACAAGACATTTACGCATCTTAAATTATTCACAAGTTTTGAAAAAGAGTTCCTGTCACGGGATGAACAGATACATAATAACTTAAAAGTTAAGGTTTCAAATAATTTTAAATTTTATGAAGTTATCAGTTCACATTTTAACAACTGGTATATGGTTGACAGTACATTCAGGATGACTTTCCCTGTGTATCTGATAGTCACTGTGCGTGTATAAATATAAATAAACATTTAATCTATGATTTATTAACAAAGCTATGAATTTCATATTTTATATTTAAATATGAAATAATTTGGTCAAAATCAATAGTAACTACAGAAAATATTACTATAACATACTATATAACTTCAAACCCTGAATATGCTTACGCAACTAACCTAAAACAAAAAATAATTTGTTAACATTCATAAACAGTAAGGTAAACTATTTCTGAAAAATCTGTTTGAACGCTATTCTTAACACTCGAGCTATTTATAAGCGATCACTTATGTTAGCTCTAATAATCCCTCCCGGACGCGGTTCACCCGACAAGGTTCTGACGTCATCCGCTGATTTCCCCCGACATTTGCCAGTTTCTGACTCATGACTTATATGCCCCCTTGAGACTAGATTACATACGACACTGCAGTCTTAGCGCGCATTTACGGGACTATGTTCACCCATTGTTGTCTCGCACAGATAGTCCGGTATCTATCTACATCAAGGAACGTGGGATGCGTGCCTTTACGTGATGCAATTAAGTTTGGACTCGAAAAATAAGTGTTTTAATTAATTCATAGCACTCAAGATAAACTGCCTCAATACTGAAAATAAAAAGTATTATTTGAATAATACATTTGTAAATAAAGAAAAAGTAGGAAATTACATGTTATTAAAATTATAATTTAAGAAAATAGATTCTGAACAATTTTTTGAATTGTGTTGAAGGTCGCTTTTATGAATCTTATGCACATAATGTAAACAGCTCAAATTTTTATGTTTAACCGTTTTAATGTGAGCCCTATTTAAATATTGCCCAACTGTTCGCCTTTATATACCGGTGGATCGATCAAACCTTAAAGTCCATCTCGGGTCTTTTTTACCGCGAGAGCATTCACTGTCCAATTGTTCCTAATTCGCAAACAGCTTTAGCTATTGGTAAAGTGGGGCCAACTCAACAGAAACTGCATATAATTAGATATACGGGTATATTAGAGAATACGTCATATAAAAGACTAAGGGGTTTGACAAATGAGGGGTAAATAATTTTTATTATGTTAAATCGGCGAACATATATTTTACGAGCTTATGGACCAAAATATATCTATAATCTCAAACGTGATAGCCTATTGCCACAAGTCCATTCAGACGTGATACATACAAATCCAACTTGGGACTGAACACTAGTGTTAATTAAAATAATTAAAGATGACTACAATGGTGTTAATCTAACTTCAAGAATATAAAACACTAAGTATTGTTAGATACGTAAGAGATCTAAATTAAAATTTCCACTTGAATATGTATCAACCCAATGATAAAACATTTGCCGTAGTATTAATTCTCTATTGACTAATAAACCTCCGAGCGAGCTAAACCAATTTAATTACTCCAGTATCCAAACAATTTCTAACCAGAATTGCCTCAAGCAATTTCACATAACACCGACGTAGGAAATCAATTATTATATTAGTTCAAGCTAAAGACATCCTGAGGAAATCTCGGAAATGAAGGCAGGTTGCAGGACTCTACTTCCTAGGGAAGTCGTTAGAGAAACTGATTTAGAGATTTCTTGAAATTCCGTAAAACACACGTTCTATAATGATGAATACATTATATTTCCTTATTAACTGAAACTAAGGAGTACTCCTACCAACAATGGAACTGTAACTATAACAGTTTGGACAAAAGTGTCACGTTATGGGTACATCTCCACTACAGTTAACAACATAACTATTTTTAATTCATTAATTTTATGCAATTATTATTAACAGTAAAAAATCTTAGTATCAACCCACAACAGTAAGCTGTAGCAACCTAAGGCGTTGCTGTTCAACAGTATTAAATCAAATATAATTATGTTACTACTGTTTTATAAAAATTAAAAACAATTAATAACACAACAAAAACTTTGATGCTTTAAACCTAACATAATAACAGTTATACTAGTCCTCTGATGATACTGAGTTGATCATGGTAAGCTGAAGTTCAAAGAATCGATGATTATTTTGACTATTAATTCAAGATAGCTGTTGACCAATATGGTCAGCATTTCAATAATCTGATATCTTCTTCAATTAAAGTTATGTTCTTTCTTGATTATTTGTAACATGTATCGAGCTATCTTGGAATTACAGAGGTTACTTTATTTAAGCATAGTTTTGCGACGTCTACTGGTTGATTGATTCTGATACTGGACTATGCTACAACCGATTTCTTTTGTATCCGACTTGTGAAACTAAATCAATGACATATTAAAAATGTAATGTATAACATATTTCAGTTACGTTATGTAGCGTTTTGGGCTATATTGGTATGAATTTTTTAAATGTTATGGATTCAATTTGATACTAAATATAAAAAAGGAGTTTTTAGTTTTAAGTAGACTGTCAGATCGTAGGTAATGATTTTAGATCATGAGTGTACTGATCTTATTCAGCAAGTCTGCTCATGTTACTTGAGGATAGTATTTCGATTCTCAGATGAGTCTTTGTTGTACCGGTTCTTTTATCCAAGTATAAATGGGTTATGGTTGGTTCAGATCAGGAATGCTGGCTAATTTGTAGAAATCGTGCTGGATCTATGGTTTAGCTAGGTTACAACATCATTAATTATGTGCGGTGGGGGATTTTAAACAAGCGCTTCTCGATATCCGCCCGATTTTCTGTTGTAAGAGTGCGCTCCGTTTCGTATATGTTAAAATTGTCATGAGTGATTTTTTAGAATATATTTTTTCCAAATTACGTTAAATAGTTTTCTTAGGATGTACCTATTTTAGGCCTTTTCTTGTTGTGAGGAATTCCACACAGTAGCGCAAGACTAGATTGCATATATTTATAAAGTAATCCGATAAAAAAAGGCCGTTATAAGAAAGAAAATGTTCATATAGTGTTCTTGTTTTTTCCAAAGCAAAAGATTTGAACTCTTTATAACTAATTTACAATTTTGCACACTAATAAAAATTAAAAAATTAAAAGTTTGTAGCAAGTTGAATTTTAAACTTTTTAAATTGACTGGAACATAATGGAAACTGGACAAAATTCCACGTTTTGAGTTTAGCACACAATAAAACATTGAGAATAAAATTATATTTTGAGAATAGTTTGAATTTAATTGATCATATGATTTTAATAAGGAAAGAGGCTTAATTATCATGTAATTTAAATTTAGTTTTTATTTAGAAGAGAGCATTTCATTTTACTTTATCTCAATATTAATATACTTGCCAAAGGAATTATGAATTTACCGTTTGTATCAATAAATGAATCGTTCTTGATTGCCGATTTTTTATGGTAAAATTACTTACACGGATGGATTTATTTTATTACTTAACAATAATTACGTATCGGGGACAGACGCATTTACAGACCAGATGGTTCTCCTTTATGTCAATATAACACTAATATAACTTAAAATCAATAGTTAGTTGTTCGTCGTAATTTCTTTATGGGAAAGCACAAGGAAAAGTTAAATAAACTCGTAAGGATTTTGCAATCACATTACGATGTCTAAATTGTAACATCAATGGTGAGCATAATGTGCTCAAAGCTAATGTGATGTAGTGAGTACCACATTAGGAATTCTGTTTCCAAACACCAAAGGATTAAAGAGAACTTATTGTACGACCGTAAATAGACTTGTTGGCATGAAATAAAAGGCAATGTTGAGCCAAAGAGATTTCAAAATAATTTGTTTATTCTTACAATTCTTGAAAATTCACACCGCATTTCAAAAGCAACAGAAACCGATACATCAACAATTATACACATTTAAACGTGTTATACCTTAAAGTTTAGTTACTTATTAACTTGTATTGAGATGAGCTTGAGGTTTATATCAAAACATGCTTTATATCAATAAATGGGTGGTTACTGGATAATCAAACTTTAATCAATTACTGTTATTGGTTTGCTTGTAATCAATAAATTGTCCATAATGTATTTTTATTTGTAATGTTTCATAAAGCTGACACCAATATTTAATAAATTTCTATAGAAAAGAACGAAACACTGCCAGAAAAATCCCCCGGCTTTCACGGAACAGTTAAACAATACCAGTATTCCGGGCGTGAAGGTATTGAAAACACCATCGAGCTGTGAAATTCGGCAAACACTCGTGAGCAGATCCAATAAACGAACAGCTGTCAACCTGGATTACAAAAACCGCGAGGACTGCAATATGTATGCAAACAATCGCGGGGTGGAGAGGCAATAATAGAGTTGGGAGCGTCATGCCGGAGTAGATCAAGGGAAATAGCAAAAATTCCTGTTAAATATTCGTATGATAAAATTTGAAAGCAGTTATATAAAATAACTCTAAATTATATTATTAAATGCAATTAAATTGTTTTACAAGAATGAAACAAAATTTTCATCGAGCCTGGTACGTCTGGTGAACAGTAATAATAGACATCGGCGTGTAACATGCTTGATATAAATAATTATTGATCTTCCCAAACATGAAAAGGTCTCATATTGGCATAATATCAAAGATCACACGAAGCGGAGAGGGTCCTATGTATACAAGACGAGTCTGAGCGAAGTCCATGAACTCAGGTTTGAAGCTAAATCGAGTGTTAGCTACAAGACAAATTCACGGTTTGTCATTCTATAATCCTAAAATGAGGAATTCTTTTATTATGTAAATCATTTTATTGTGAATCGCATGGGAAGAGAGGTTCCGGCAACATATACCCGGCCCTGAGAAGGTCTTTAATCATACAATATAATCATACTTTATTGACCTGAATGTTTCTATAAGACCGTATTCAATTATATATGCAGATGTCTGGGATGAAAAATGTCCCTACAATTTGGGAATAATAAAATTCTTTAATAAAATTATTAATTTTTTTAAATATTATAATTATATTTTGTCTTTTATTGAATTTGTTGTATTATAATATACTACTTTAAAATCTTTTCACATCCATAAACATCATTTTTTCAACTCAAACATTGCATTTTCCGCACTGGAAAATAATCTAGTTAATAAAAAAACCGATTACATACAAAGAGTACTAACATACCAAAACTAGTTTTTCTGTATGCATTGTAAATTACCTCATTCTTGAGAGATATTTAGTAGTTATCTAAATTAATAACAAGGCGTCGCATGTAACGAACGACATTTTCAAACATTGTCGTCAGTCACAACTCTCATAAATTCTGTCGGGTGTAAATATAAATATTGCTACAAGAACATGGGAAAAGGGTAATGGATATGTGAACGAAGCGTCTAATATAGAGTAATTGTTCTAGTAGGGAGTATATCGGATTGTAGTATACATGGTGTGGTTTGGGTTACAGTGAAGAGGAAAAGGAAATGAACCACTTCAGGAAATGACACGTATCAGGAAATGACAACCCAGCGGACAGTGATGGTGAAAAGCAATTACGAGCACATCTCCTGGATTTAGTCCTCCAAATTGATATTTAAATAGGATGTGCATGCAAATTTACAATAATAATATTGATCAGATCCACTCGTTATTGTACACGATTAATTGACAGCAAACCTTCATTCTAAGTACAAAAAGACAATTAAAGATGATGATAGCACCCCACTTTAAACTGATACAACCAGTATTAATATACTAAACGGTACTAGTGCATGGTCGTTTCAATTTTCTCTGTAGCCTGTAACCCGATCACGTACGTCTACAACGTATATTTAATGGACCAGTTCTCAACTCTCAGCAATTTAGCAAACGCTAAACAGTAATTTGTCCTTACGCAATGTGATTGTTTTTGAAATAAATACTATTTTATACATTAATAGTCCTGGTCTAGTGTAATTTGGATACTCAACAACAAGGTTGATGGAAACCCATAAGATATAATTAGTGGTAAGTAAGTAAGTAAAACTCCATATACAAATATTATTGCAATAAAGTATCTTGAATATTTACGATATCTTCCCTGAAGAATTAATAAAATCTCTACTTATTTTCCAAAAGTAACTTACTTGTGCGCTTAAATTATCAATGTTGGTTCATTTTGCAAGCAATACAAAGAAAACCTTGTACATATAACGATAAAATGTTTAACAATTGTACGTAAGTAATTATAAAAGCATTTTAATTGTATAATATTACATAAGAAAATTTAAGTTTTTTGATGCAATAAGGAAATCACGTATTTTTCACATACTTATATTATAAATCAAGGAAAATATTACTCTTCATGCATATTTTCGTACAAATATTATAAATCTTTACATTTACATAATCGGACGATTATTCAAGCCCCTGATTTCAAGACGGCCCAAATTATTACTTTAAATGGTTATAAATTCTGACAACCCGCTGTTAAAAACCTGTTGTTGTTCTATGACAAAACAGACCAAGTCTGAAAACGGATTGGCACATTAAAACCCGAGGTCAAATAAAATATCACAGAAATAAACGATATCAATGAATAGCATTACTAACAAATATGAAGCATTCCAAAGTCTCGGTTTACACAATGGATACACGTAAAACAATTCTGAGTTTTCCTGGCCCATACAACTGTGCTGGTCGAAACTAGTTATTTACAAGACAGGAGTACGCCACATCACTTGTAGTGTAACATACTTTGCTAAATCGCATGAAAAATTTAAAGTCTTAAAATTTAAATTTAAATTTCGCCATATCCTGCAGACTGACAGACAGTTAGACAGAACAGATCATTTTTACAGCCTAAGCAGATACAAGAGAAAATGTGCCATGCTATTGAGTAATAGACTTCAATGACGATCTGTCATATACACCATGGTTAGACATGCATCTTCGTAGAACTAAAGACCATTCCAAGATGGCTGAATGTACGCTATCTATGTTTCAAAGCGTACTTTTCCTGAATATCAAATGAGACCGACCACACTGCAGAGCTACAGCTACGCACTACGCCTGCTATTCTATACAGTCAGGCGTAGCTACTAGTTGCTCGATATTTTGAAAACATGTGCAGGACACATGGTTCTCACATGAACCATGAAGCACATGAAACAGGTGGACATGTGCAGGTTGCGCATGCGCAGAGCTGTAGCAATTCTAAATCAAATTACCTTAATGTCGGGGACATGATATAATGTATAAACATTGTTAGAATAATTTGTTTAATTTTTATCACTCGCACAATAATAACGACCCGGTCACAGATACGATGTATGGTCTCATATTCCAATCGTTACTGCTGAAACTTCCCACTTTTAGTGCAGATTGTCAATCTATTGATTATACGGTCAACGAATCGAAGACGATAAACCCGTCAGCACAGTAAAATGATTGGGACACTAAAACGCGTTTGAAACTAGTTTTTATTGCGTTAGGATTTCGGGTATTTTTTATTTGATTTGGCAACTTGTTGAAACAAGAAACTCATGCTTATGAATGTAAATAAGTGTTCGTAAACCTCCTACCTCCTCCAGTTTGGTAGGTGTCTCAGTCTCTTTTCTAATATTAATACACGTCTCGACCACTTGTCAGGGCACATTTTGGCATAAACGGTAACGTTGTATTCCAAATTTAGTAATTGTATAACATGTAGGTTAAACAGAATCTTGAAGGCTTTAATGCAGGATGATCTGGAGTTAAATTGTACAATGAAATCTAACTCTATTTTGCTTAAAATCATACATCGATCTAATAAACTGGTATATCGGAATGTAACGAAAGTCTCACCAATGATTTTACCAAATATTACAACACTATACGATTAAGATCAGTCTGTTTACAAATTAGTTTCTTATATGATTTTCTCGTTGCCATCATGGTTACTCATAAGAGCAATGTAAAAAATATTCGCTAACGCTCAGTCAAATCCCATTGTGGGAAAATCAACATCATCGAACTCGATCTTTTGTGTACAGTAGATATGTATCTTCAAGTAAAATTTCAAGTCTACAGGTCTGTTTGTTTTGAAGATAGACAGACAGAAATAATATGGTTTAGCTCCACAAGTTAGAGGTTTTGCTGAAAATCAAATAATTAAATTAAAACTATTAAGAAAGTAAATTAAATTAAAATTAATTAAATAGACTATTATAATAGTCATTTTAGTGACTGATTGAAGTAGGTACACCTGAAGTAAAAACTACAACTATAATGTGTAACTAATAGTTGAACTAAGAGGTGAAATGAGATGAATTACAGCAAATTAAGAATTCGTCACTAAATTATCTATCAAATAACATATTCCATGCCTATGAGACTCCATTTAACTCTGTATACGCAACCTCGTCTCCTTTAACTGAGTTTCTAAATGTATCCAGCAGCATTCAATCTAGTGTCATTGATATAATTATATATTTCAGTGTTATTATTTCGTTATGATGTAAGGCACTTTCAAATCACTTTTCTTGCGAATGAATAAAATCTTACAGCCTTTGTATTCACTTATTTATATTATAAACGTCACTGTTCGAATGTCTCGTAAAAAATAATGATTTGCATTAGGGTTTATTAAATATATAGAACTGCTATACATCACTACTTGCAAAATGTTTTTACTCAGTTTGATCTCGTGTAGAACATTAATTATGCTATAGATAGAATTAATTACATGGTATTATTTTCTATGTGGTGTAAATGTGAAGTAGTTTTGCAGGATACCTTTACACGTTAATTATGACAGCACTGTAGATCAGTCCGGTTATTTATGGCTTGGAAAGTCGGAGACAGTATTTTACAACTATCCTGTTACTTCCGTTATGTTCAACCAGCAAAGTACAGTTTAAATACAGTAATTTTAATTATTATCAACGTTTGTTTATTTTAAAATAAACTATTCAACCAAACCTAATATACATGATTAATTGCACTGTTTTATCTCAAAGTGTATAATGACTTCAAAGACAATGGTTAAAAAAGTAAGGATTGTAACAAGATTGCGTGTAACATTTCCAGCCGTAAATTGTCAAGGAGCGCCTGGAAACTGCCGTCAGAATGTCATTACTGGAGACTTTGACGTGGAAAGACTAATTACTCTTGCCTTCAATGTTGGTAAGCGAACATCGCCCGTATATATGATAGTCCAGCACGGACCCTTGTCCAACTGGTATTAAATTCTAAGCTATTAAAAGATTTATATTAACTATCTAGAATTTTATGTTTAAAGTCCAATACCTAGTTTATGACATTGGAAGTTGTTCATTACGATTTTAAGTTCCCGGTCCACCGCTAAGAATGTCATTATTAAATATATGTATTTTATATGATAAAGATAAAATCTACAAATTCTTGTATTAATACTGAGACAACATTTCACCAACAAAACTATCCAGCGACACTTTGTTACGATCAATTAATATTCACAGATAGGACATAGCATCGAACTGTCACAAAATGCAGCATGGTAAGCATAATTGAATGTATATATACATATGTATATTTGTTAGCGAGGTTTGGAAAATGCTTGCTAATGCGATTAAACTCAAATCTTTCCGCCTGGTTCTGTTTTTGCCAAAAACCCATAATATTGTCAAGTCATAACATATCCCTAACCAATTTTTGACATACATGTAACATTTCACATGTATACTTCCATCAATTTGGAAATCCACCGACCTCCAAGAACGGTATTAGTCTTATTGGTCAGTCTCCCAATCTAAAACCAGATAATTGTTAAAATTATTGTCAAATGAAAAATGTTTCCAACCTGTTTTTATTATAGCCTTAGGTTTTTGGCCAATTTAATTGGAATTTGGAAATTTCTTAATAAACTGAATACGTCTTTGTAAAGGACAAATGTTCATAAACTACCAATAGATTACTTTAGATCAGTAGATTACTCTACCACTGGTCTCATACGTATATGCGTTCTGCCCGTATTGACTACGCATCATGGCATATTTTGACATAAAAACATTGTTTCCAAGATATGTTGGCACGGCAGAAGGCATCCGTACAAAACTCTATGTTTCAATTGTGATATTATACGAATCGCTTGTTTTTGTGCTCTTACAAATTCATTGTTTGCTCTAACTCTTCCCAGTTTACGTTTTCTGTCTCGTTTTAAAACATTTCACTATTCTAAATACTTAGTACCGATAGTGTGTCTGCGATGATGTTACAGAGAAATATACGTATTACTTCTACTTTTGTGTTAAGACAACTGTAAACACAATCATCAAGCGTCGTTTTCAAGACATATCCTCCAAATAATAAAATTCGTTTCACTAATACAAATTTAAAGTATTAAACTTATTTAATTATATCATATATGACATATATTTCATTCATTTTTAATTTGTCAGTACCTGGAACTGTTTTTTTTTTTTTGCGCAGAAGCGACATTTGCTTCAATTAAAATTAAGATGTAAAGAATCCTTGGAACACCACTTCAGACAGCTTAGAGATTTTAATTGCACGCCTTTACAGCCAACTAGTATCCTGTCTGATGCATTGAAACGATGTGGAGTGGGGAAACTATTTTATGTTAGTGATCATCAAGTATGACAAATTCTAGGTAGCTTAAGCACACCACGCAGCGAAAACGTGGTGCACTTAATTTTTATTTTACTAAACTTTTTTTAATGTATACAATATTTATATTGACAATGGGTCTATAAGTATATTTATAGTTTATCCCATCAAATTTATTTACCCCGTCTAACCGTCCAAAAGTTCTGGGGTTACTTTACACATACGTATGTCCCAGAATCCCTTACATTTCACCAGGTTCAAGACTACTTATCTAATTGGTGGTTTCCTCTTGTACGTAATGATGAAAGGTAATTGATTTTAATGAACTAGTAAAATCCTGAAAATTTCAAATTAGTTTCCCAATAATAATATGGTAGTGAAATTGGAAACCCAAAGTGATGTTTTCCTGGGTTTAAACTTGTCCAAAACATTTGGAATGCTTAATTCCAACAACGCTGGGTACCTTTAATAGGTGTTCTCTACCAGTGATCAAAGTTTACACGCAAGAAACGTCCTTTTCGACCTACTCAAAACGATTTAACGACGGCTACAAAACTTTGACTAGTTTAGATGGCAACCTGAGGCCACAGAGTAATAAGGTATATACCTTATTATATATACCTTATTTTATTTCTCTGTGCTGAGGTGGTAACAAATTGAGATCGCAGCCGTCCGTTGCGCACTGTATTATAGGGTCATAGATCCATCTTTAGGTAGTCAGTCAAGCTTTAGTAGTGTGAGCGTGATGATTTCTAAGGCTTTAGTCTCCCAATACCCATAAATAGTAGTGGAATTTTAACTTCTAAATCCAGTTTTAATGGGTTCAAAGTTATCCTAAACATGTTGGAATACTTCCTTACAACAACACCGAGTACCTTTAATAGCTGTTCTCTTGCTAGAAGTAAGTTTTGGGTTCAAGAAACGACCTTCTCGACCCTCTATAAGCGATTCAACTACGACTATACAACCAATTTAGACGACGATCAGAGGTGGTAACAAGCATAGATCTCTGCCAAGCACTGTATCACGTCCATAGACCCATTTTTTGTTAGACATTCATTTCTTCGCCAAATAGTATAGAGAAACAAGATGGAAAAAATAATGTAGGGGCACATTTCCCATGCACTTTTGTAGCATATAGACAGCGATGAGACATTAACACGCTTCTATCCCGGTTCTTTTATGTATGTACTTAATTAAACGTTCACGTGAGAACTTGCACAATCTTCCTTATTACGGCATTAATCAGGAACTAGAAGGAAATTAATTAAAACTTTCTTCAACTTATATGAGGGAATATTGTGTTTCTTTGCAATACAACGATCGAAGGAAAGTATTGACGAAAAGATATGGACGCCTATTTGCCAACACACTTGGTTGTCAACTCGCATATGTTAGCGAGATTGATGGTATTTACTCTCTCCACCTCGTTTACTAGCTGCCATACTCATTTCAGGAGAAGAAAGCCATCATTTTAAAATGTCTTGTCTCTATAATGTAAATATGAATAAAAACATAGCGAAAACCTAGTTTTGTACTATAAATGACTATTAGCGCTAACTAGAGCGAACAGCTACGTACAAGATTCCATGTTCAAACACTGTGTAACGTGTTTTGGTTACAATATACCTAATTCAATGTATTGCATATATAAACATTTTATAAAGACAACTATTATCCTAGCAGACTTATACAATGTGCTGATCTATGAATATAATAGAATATACTTTAAAAGCGTACAATAAATGTTAAAATTTATTTACCACAAATCAGTCTAATTTTCATCCCATTTTATTTGTTGGCTCGCACGATTATTCAGGTCCAGTAAGTACTTAAATGAACTATTTTGAAATTTAAAAATTAATATGTAAATTTTAATTAGATAGATTCAAAGTCGTACAAAATAATTAAAACTGGAGTAAAAATTGTAAATGTTGAAACAAAGAACAAGCGATTCATAAGGGTTGGTACGTATAGTAAAAGTACACTTATATCTTATTTAAAATCGTTATACATACAAAAATTTGCTTGGACGATAACATCAATAATGTCTATTTCAAAAATTCAACATAATTCAATTTCAAGATGGTGGAAATTTTGGAATAAAATAAGGTAAAGTACAAGCATCGTACAAATATTAAAAATGTAACTTTATTTTGCAGTGTTTATTATAACTGTATTATCGCTCATGAAGAACGAATTGAAAATAACAAGCAATAGTTGCAGCATTAGTAAACGTAGGCGCGTTCCATAAGTACTTCAGCTAATTCTCAGAACCACAATTAAAGTTATTTACATGACACGACATTCATTTACTATAAAATCTAGGCTAGTATCAGTTGTCATAATAAATGCATTGAATTCGTCATCGATTTAAAAAAATACATAAATACAGATAAAAATGACTTAAAAATCAAACTTTAGTTAAAATTTAAATTTTCATAATCGTAGAAACATTTCCATATCATATAAACAAGGCTTTTGAAACACCCTGAATATACAGTATAAAGATTATTAATTACCTGTTTGATTGGCCGAAAGTGCGCACTTAAATTATTGTGATAGATTACTGGTTATTACAGGTCTCTCAATGTTATCCTGACGTACTCAAACTGTGTCACTCCCATTTGCAAAGTGCTCTACTTTTTCATACCAGCGAAGCATATATTTTTACATTAACTTAAGTGGTACAGTACTTGAACCAATATTTGTGCGGGACAAAAACGCATCGATGTTTAGAGGACAAAATCAAACGTTCAACATAACACTGATCACTTCAATCAGCGAATCGGTGGTAAAAGCCATTTTAAAATTTACCAATCAATAACAATGATTCAATATTCTTTTTGACCTCTGCAGTTTGAATAATTATTTAACCAAGAACAGAATCGTGTAATGTACGGTATGTACAAAAGGACCGATGTTCTCTTTGGTACAAAAATGTCCAATAGTTATCAGGAACTTGCAAGTCGTGTAATATAATCTATAGCTGGAAACGAGTTTACGTTTTAGACCCACTTGATTGCAATTCATACGGAACTCTAAAAACAACTGCTCGCTAATGTGTAATTACTTCAACGACTAAGTTACTAATTACTTAAGTAAGAATTACATAAAGGAAACATAATACATAACTTGTTAAATAACAATAAACAATAGTTGAAATAGTTTATGTTTTTCAATAATATCACACTCAGCTTCAATTTACATTAGTTAAATTTAGATCTACACTTTGATATCAACAACAACTGCGTGCTTAATATTTACCATTACCTGTGCACACAAGGAGTTGTGGCAATAACTTACAAATCATATTTATTTAGATTTCCGCTCCTTTATTGATTATCCTACATTACTAAAAACCCATTCCTGCTACATGATAGCCACAAGCTTGTTATTTAATTTATAATTACATTTTAGACTAATGAAATCTTGAAATTATTTTTACTCGCACAAGATTTAAATTGTATACAACAAACTACCCGATTATTACGATTATTGTTCGATAAATTAACTATAAAACAATCTAAGGTAGAACTATCTGAAGAACGTGTAGTCGTAGTGCTACAATTGCATTTAATGGCAGAGTACAATCCAGGAGTGGCACAACAAACCTGCTGTGGTTCCTTTCGCTACAGCCGGCGCGGCACGGCGATTACTTCGCCTGAGTGCCTACAACTCTTCCCCTACTTAATTAAATGATACTACTTCTCATAACAGTTACATTTTATAGTGTGCATTAAACTGTGCCCACTGACAAATAGATATTTAATATAACACGTTCTGAATTATATTTTATCTACAAAGTATCGAATGGAACATATACATTGTGTTTAGGATTATTATTATTATTGCTGAAGGTTTCGAAAAACTATTATAACAGATATGACTGTCATGACCAGTCAATACAAATACAGTAAACTAAATCTGGCTAAAACTATTAAATAATACCAATGTATATTCCTTGATTGCATCTGAATAAATTACATATTTTTTCATAAATCAGGAAATATAAATTTATATTTATTATTTTCTGAGTTCCATGCCATCTACACAAATAATGGTTTTTTTAATCAGGATCATCTAGTCCCCGTATCTATTATGTATTCGAATTCAATACTGACAATTTTCACTCATTCCTGTCTTCTAAAGTTTTTAAATTCTCAGTCTCTAATAGTTTGAATCTTTGTACACAAGACACCACAGTTTGTAGTCAAAACATCGAGTTCTATGTCTTCTTAGTCTCTATAATTGAAGGTTTACGTACAAATACAACTCTTAAAGTATGACCAAACCTTAATACAGATGCAATTCAATTTTTTCAGTAACTTCTATGGATTGGACATCAGTAGGCAAATTTTCAAGATATTTGTTAGGCAAAGAATATCAGTACTCGAAATTGGTGCTATGGAGATCTAAGTTCGGGGGGTTATCGAAAAAAATATTGTTATTAATTGATTGTTTTTGTTTAGAACTTTGTTATATTTTGTGTACTGAAAATTCTGGAAGAAAAAAACCTTAGACTAGTTGGTTACAAATTTCATCATACTTGTTCGTAGTCCTTAAATTCAAAGTCTAATCAAATGCATTCCGTTTTCACTGCAATTGTGTTATTTTTAGTTGGTTTACAACTTATTAATTTGGCTTTCCAAAAGTAGTGAATTTCTACAGGTTAGCTCTAAAAACAATAACTGGTTAATGAATTCCCAAGAATTTTTTTTTCTTTTTACTTATATAATATAAACAATGGCTAACATAATACCACGTATGACATGATGCAATGTGTATATATCAGGTTTAAATACGTGATTTCTTTATATACAGTAGACAACTTGATGCACAATTGTTCATTTTCCTGAATCAAATCATACCATACTAACTGATATAGTTTTCTATAGAATCACTTAAATAACCACATCAATACGAGCTGTAGAGCTTTTTTAGAAATATTTAGTATGGCTCTGTATTATATTTTACACATAAGATAGTTTGATATCATTAATTTAAATGTATTATTTTTGCTTTCTAAATAGCTAGGACACGTTGTGACAGTTTGAATAATTGATTTAGTTCGCATCTCCGTATATGTCCATATTATACGCTGATTAATGTTCACTGTAAAAGTTATTTCGTATTTGTTCCGTTTTAAATACAGCCACATTGAATCGGAAAAATAAGGTTAATTATAATAAAACTCAAAATGATGACGGATTCGTCAAAACACTGCCTGCATTTTTGTGCCTAAATATTGTAATCAATAAAATATTCTGTCAACTCTCGATAATCCCACGTAATGGAACGTATGACAGGCTAGGATTAGCGAACAAGCATGGTTTGGCCAAGCTTCCCGACTTTGGCCTGAGTGCAAACAATCAAAAATGCATACGAAACATTCACTGAATTGTATATTTACACGATACTCCGCAATGGCAAACTCATAGGTGGCTCTATAGCTAAGGCACTCCAGAATATGTTGTTCAAACATGTAGCAGATTATGTAAAGATGTTAATCATGTAGCAGATCTTAAAATAATATAGAACTGCAGGAATAGTTTTGCAGTTGGTTGGGGCTGCATAAGTACTAATTTATTAAAGAATATTTCAAATGCTATAGCAGAACCTTTGTCATCTATAATTAATACAAGATTTGAATCAGGGATTTTACCAGATAGTCTTGAAATTTCTTAAATTGTGCCTATTTTTAAAAAAACAAGGGAAACTGCTCAGAAATTATTAACTTTACTATATACCACCTGCACTTCTTCCTGTTATTTTTAAAGTTTTGAGAAAGCTATTTTTAATAGGTTAAATTGATTTTTTAGAAGCTAAGAGCATACGTTTTGTAAATAAGCATGGATTCACAAGGAAAAAATCCACTTTGTCAGCCATAATCAAATTTCTTAATAAAATAATGAAAGGAATAATAATGGTGATTTTATTTGCGGCGTGTTTCTAGATTTACAAAAAGCTTTTGACTGAGTAAATATAAATATTTTGCTTGATAAATTAGAAAACTATGGAATAAGAGGGATACCTCACGATTTACTGAAATCTTACTTAGTCTGTCGGAAACAGTTTGTCAGTATAAAAACTGATCATGCTGAAGTCACATATAAAAGAGCAGACATTAAGTGGGGTGTGCCTCAGGGTTCCGTTCTTGGTCCTTTGCTATTTCTAATATATACTAAATGACATTGGAAATGTAAGTAATCCTAAACGGACAATTTTATATGCAGATGACACATCTATACTATATAAACACAAAACTTTGGAGGATTTAGAAATCATAGCAAATGTACAAATTAATAATATAGAGCAATACTTTAATGAAGACTTTTTAACATTAAATGAAAATAAACCAACAGCTGTAAATTTTACTTCAAATAAAAAATCTTCCTTTGAAATTCAAATAGCAGTTGACAATTTAGTAATACCAATTTATGATTCTACAAATTCCTCGGATTGATTAGCGACAACAAATTTAAACTGGAATGACTACTATCTTTTAAAGTTATCTTAAGCAATATTTCTGATGAGAAAACTGTCTGAATTTTGCGACGAAAAATCTCTTAAAATGGTATATTATGCATTGTTTTACTCTCAGTTGGTTAATGGTATTGAAATATGAGGAAATACATGTGAAAAGAACATTAATAAAATGTGTTTAATACAAAAAAAGGGAGTAAGTTATATTTCTGGTATTGGCTATAAGTATTCATGTAAACAAATATTTGAGGAACTTCATACTATGATAGTCCCTCGTTTATTTGTGTATAAACTGTTGCTTTATATGGCTACGTAAAGCAACCTAAAAGCGTCCACCGATATAACACAAGGGGCGCAAATAATATTGTAACCAAAAAACTGACTTCCAAACAATATTCATTAGAGACATTATCTCTTAGACCAAAATTATGGAATGCACTGCCAAATAGATTAAGATCACTGCCATTTGGTATTTTCAAAAGACAAATTGGATTTTTTTTTCTTTTGGAACACCTATTTTATGAAGTGGATGGGTTATTTGGAAATAATAATTATTTAAACAATTATTGTTGATCTTAGGAAATTCTTTTATCTGTGTTGTAATTAATTTTTATTTGTTTAATACAAAATCTTTTAAAGATCTGGACGAACTGGAGGATTCCATTGCTCTTAAAATTGAAATGCACAATGTTGTGTTTTCAATGTGACAATGTATGTAATCTTACTAATAATAAATGAGTATCATGGTATATGCTTTGACCTTAAATCGATTTACACAAAATAATCAACACCAACTCTAATGTCATTTGGACACTATTTTGTAAGTACAATGTTCACATCCCACAATACACCATTTGGATGTGTAGTTTAGTGGGCCAATAGTGGGCCGGATATGTGGATAAAGTGGTATAGGTGGAGTGGGTGAGCAGGAAATCGGATTGCTATAAACTAAAAAATCAACACCCCTGAATTATTAAAACTTTATATTAATACTAGCACAAATTAATTGCATGTTTCATGGAATTGCAAAATGAATGGACAGTTTAAAACAATTGAGTGAAAATTTATTAAAGAGAGAAAATCTGCATACAACAATGAGAAAATAATACCAAGTGATCTCAAACATATTCATTACGTTGTAAATTAAAGTTTTAATGGCAATATACTATAAATATACTACTTATAAAAGACATGCTCATCTACAATACTATATTCAGAATGAATATAAATAAGAACAGATAAAAGCCAGGACGGAAGTAACAATTGCCGTTTCCGGTGGTAATTTATTCTCTCCAATCGCGTGACCCCGCCGAACCAATCAGGTTTTAGCTGAGTAAACACTTCAGACCTTTACAATTCCATTAGAAACCAGCAAACATTCGCTTGTCTCATACACTTGACCTTTAACAATTACATTATACAATGTCGATTAACATTATACACCTTGTGTGAAGACGTGTAGCACGAAAGTGCACATGTGCTGAGGTATTTTACTGAAAGGAAAATTCTTTTAAACCAAACTATACGATTTGATTGGATGCTGTGTGCTTATGCTTTGTAGAGACTGAACTCGAAAGCAGCGAGGTGCCTGAACCAATTTCGGAGCTTATTGCGGAATTTCGGCACGTATCTTATTACAGAAATCTTTGTTAAGTTTGCCTGGACATTGTCACCGCTTGATTTAAAATATTCCTTGACAAAGGAAAACAGTTAACAAATAAAATGGATTAAAAAACATTTCTTCAAGGATGAAATAAATTGGAAATCCAATAAACCTGATCTGAAATAATTTGGGCTAAATTAATTTGAGTAATAATAATGGTGACTCTCTAGTAAAGTTAATATTTAATTTTCAAAAATATTTTTGTTTAAAGACTGAAATTTTGATGATGTAAAATTTTATGTGTTTATAATTACAACGGTAACTATGACGGTAATTTAATTTTATAAATTATTGCAAAGGGGAATTTTTTATTTTAGTTTTTATATGCGAAGTAGGAGTACGGCACACCACGTGTCGAGTAAATTACTTCGCTAGGTTCACTATAAAATTTCAATTACATAGCTCATTTTATTATTAATATGTAGCACGATACAAAAAATTAAACGGCAAAATAAATTTCACATTCACCGGAGCAAACTAAAGAGAATTTGTATTTGACTAATCAGTCACATATTTCAACGATACTCAACTAAATTCCTTGGTTAGTTAGAAACATCATAGAATCCATTATTTTCTATGTAAAATTAAGTTTCATGCAAAATTTCAAGTTTACAGATGAAATCTTTCTCGAGATATCTTACCACACGATACTTTCACATCTTTGTTCACTAAATCAAGTGGGTTTCAAATCATTGTTTCAATAAAAACAGTCAGCTTAAAATAATGTAAGGTGTACTAGAATAAGTATGTTACATTATTGTTAATATGCCAGTTAAAATCCCCTTGGAGTATAGGCCTACTGAGTTTTTTTATGTATATATTCTGCTATTACCGTATATATCCTCGTTGCCGTTGCTATTACCCATAAGACTAATGTCTTAAGAAGAATGTTGCAAACGCTCAGCCAAATCCCATGTAATGATATAGACCATAATCGATAATAGTGTTACTAATATTTAAATGAAGCTTCAAGCCGAATCATTATATCTATGAGTCAGTTCGTGTTATCGTGCGGACAGACCGACAGAAATTAATGTTTTCCAGCTCTACTAGAGATAGGATTAGCTAACGCTCAGCCAAATCCCATGTAATGATATAGACCATAATCGATAATAGTGTTACTAATATTTAAATGAAGCTTCAAGCCGAATCATTATATCTATGAGTCAGTTCGTGTTATCGTGCGGACAGACCGACAGAAATTAATGTTTTCCAGCTCTACTAGAGATAGGATTAGCTAACGCTCAGCCAAATCCCATGTAATGATATAGACCATAATCGATAATAGTGTTACTAATATTTAAATGAAGCTTCAAGCCGAATCATTATATCTATGAGTCAGTTCGTGTTATCGTGCGGACAGACCGACAGAAATTAATGTTTTCCCAGCTCTACTAGAGATAGGATTAGCTAACGCTCAGCTAATATGACCATAAATAATAGTGTTAATCTAATAGTTACTAATATTAAATGAAGCTTCAAGCCGAATCATATATCTATATCTATGAGTCAGTTCGTGTTATCGTGCGGACAGACCGACAGAAATTAATGTTTTCCAGCTCTACTAGAGATAGGATTAGCTAACGCTCAGCCAAATCTCATGTAATGATATAGACCATAATCGATAATAGTGTTACTAATATTTAAATGAAGCTTCAAGCCGAATCATTATATCTATGAGTCAGTTCGTGTTATCGTGCGGACAGACCGACAGAAATTAATGTTTTCCAGCTCTACTAGAGATAGGATTAGCTAACGCTCAGCCAAATCCCATGTAATGATATAGACCATAATCGATAATAGTGTTACTAATATTTAAATGAAGCTTCAAGCCGAATCATTATATCTATGAGTCAGTTCGTGTTATCGTGCGGACAGACCGACAGAAATTAATGTTTTCCAGCTCTACTAGAGATAGGATTAGCTAACGCTCAGCCAATACAACTAACAGTTATTTTGGAGATTTTAAAAATGTATATGTTTAAGGTCTAATGTGAATAAGGAATAACGAAATCTTGATATGAGTGATAAAATATTTGGTATTTCAGAGAAACCATAGCGTTGAATGTAGATGGAGAGAAATTTTCTGCTAATTTGTTTTCTTATGAGAATCAGAATATTACAGAAAAATATGTTGGTTTAATAACACCTTACTGTAACTAGCATCAGTATGTATTAAACGCATAATTCATAAATTTATTTAAAAGTGTGTCAAAAACATTACAAGGAAATGAAATATTCCATTTCAAAGTTCACTTTGATCTCAGGCCGAGCAGTGAGTCGCGGAGGAGGTGTTTGTGATTTCGACTGTCAAAGGCACATTTCCCTGAAGGTTACTCATTTATTTTGGATTACTTCTGCATTTACTGCCCTTCAAAATTTATAATTTTAGATTAAAGGAAGTTTAATGGACGATCTTTCAAGTACCTATGGACGTAATGAATTTAAAATCTGTATGAAGGTTAAAGAGAATGTTTGCATCTTACAGCTGTTAACTTATTCCTATGAAGCTCAAGGTGCATGCAAAATTTTAAATTGAAACCGTGCTAATTGGCAATGTTATTTATTATCAAATAAACAATATTTTCTATTACTGCAACGCATGTACCTATGCTTTAAAAAAATGCATACTGTTCAAATGATTTCAATGCTAGTAATCTTAAATGCATGAATATTATATTTCAACTATTATGATATATTATATTATGAATATAACTTTAATGATATGTATAGCACGCAGTCTAATTTTGACTAATCTATTTGTACTAAATTGGGTTTTATAATAACATTCTCAAAATAAGATTTACCATGAAGCAAAATCTGCAAAGTGAGAAATCCATAGTTGACCATCGAGCTTCTTTTAAATAAAAGTTACCCATTCAAAAATATCTTAAACGAAACTCATTTGCCCCAGTAAGCGGGGTTTTCAATAAGGCAAACTCCACATAACAAGTAGTACGTATGTAGAATGCTCTTTTGATTCTATAGTATGGAGGAATCTTTCTTCCAGAGTAAATCATACCGTTTAAGATCGGTAGTAACTTAAGATTGTACTATGTGTTTTCTCTATAAATTAGACGTTTTCGTATACGCTGTTTGGCAGAATAGACAACAGATTTATGGAACAATACTCAGTTTCACATGCAAACCAAAATTATGCACCTTCATGTAGTCTCCTAGTTATACTATGTTTGAATTAAATAATTTTAAGTGGACCCAGTTTAGCACAAATACCAACTGTCCTATATATTTTTCTCCCCGTCCACACACTAAACTTACGTATGTCTCTAATAAGAACGGTAGGTTACAATTTAAAATATATATTTCATCTAATTTCAAAACAACTGCTGATTACCTTATTTAAAAGTGCTAGAATTATTAAAAATGTATACCTCTTTTATATTTTACTTTATATTCTGAATGTCTTTTTAAAAATATTTTTGTAGGCATAAAGCTTTAATACATCGAAAATTTAAATAATTTACCTACTAGGTGTGTTATTTAAAGCAGATGGTCCAGTTTTTATGAATACTTATATTATTTAGATTATTAATATTTATATTCCAATAGCTTCGCCCGCAATTCACTGTTGAAAAACAGGGACACCGAGGGCATATTATTTTTTATATAACATTCTGCACAATTCTGAAATAGGTCAAAGTCATTGAAAGATATTCCAGTTTCTAGTAAATGATGAGGGTGTATGAAGTTCAGAAACAGAGGTAAAGCCATATTTATACATATATATATATATATATATATATATATATATATAATATATATATATATATATATATATATAATTTATGTCAATAAACATTGAATCGCAAAAAGTACTTGCTCCGCCGGGACTCGAACCCGGATCTCTTCAGGCTGGTACTATACGGACGCTAAATGCGTCGCGTTTTAATAATGCGTCGCGTTAACGCCAAATAAGTTGGACTACTAGTCCAGACTATACGGACGCAAAAATGCGTCGCGCTGTTTTTGCGTCAACGCCCCGCTGGCCAGACTATACAAGCGCAGAAACCGCCACGTTGCTTCCCAGATCACTTTATTCCAAGTTGCCAATATGGATGCAGTGCAGATCGGTGCTGTAGGGTTTCAGTGTCTACTAGAGATGTATTTGGAAAAGACCAAAAGGCAGGATAGACGTTGGGGTACCCATCCCGTTCTAAGCAGCAGATTGACAACAGGTGCGTTTTCATTTGATGTTTGAGAAGCACAGACAATATGAAGACAAATTTACCAATATTACAGGATGTCTGTTAGCTCATTTGATGAACTTTTACATCTTGTCAGTGACGGTCTGATGAAGAAAGATACCAACATGAAAAGGAGTATTGAGCCAGCTGAAAGACTTGCTATAACCATCAGGTAAGCCGTTTATGGGTTAAATCGAAGGGTAGATCCATGTCAAGTGTTCCAGCAGTGGTTGCTTGACATTTTCAGAAACATTAATATTTGGTAGATCCATTTTGAAATGGGGACCCTATTTGTTTTGCCCGCTAGCTGTTTTCGCCTTTGCAAGCATCCCCCCAAATATAAGGAACTGACCTACCAAATAAAATTTTTTTCTGAGATTATCAAGCAACCAATATTGTTTTCCTGGACCTTGGGATGGATTGACCCTGAAGTGGTTTTAAACATTTAGTGTATATTATTATTTTTTCCTTCTAGAATAATGTTTGTTTGAAGTAAGGGTTATATAAAAAACGCAAAAACAGTTCTGGAATATGTATTAGTTTTTAGTTTAATGATTCTTTTAACATAGTATTATAAATATTTCTATCAGGTGTACAATATGTAACATCGGATATTGATAAAAAATACAAATAAGAGCCTCGTTCAGTTTAAATTGCAGTCAGACACTTACAAACACAATAGGTACGTTGTAATCATTTTGTGATACATTATAATCACTAGGTTAACATATTTTCGTAAACTTAATGTAACTGATTTTTATGTATTGATTACGGAACAACATTAAATTTCATTTACCTCAAATTGCTCTGAAAGTTAGCAGACCAATTTTGACCGAGTTATAAAATACAACCTTTTTCTATATATTTGTAATGAAGGAACAATGTAAGCCTATAACATTTTCCAATAGGTTTATATTAGGTTAGTCTTTTGTAAACAGATAACCTACAAACAATAGTAAACTAACCACATATTACAAAATATGAACTACTATTAAGTAAGTAAAGAATTGTATGACCAAGAAGTTTCAGTTCTGCACAAACACACTGGGAAGTTAATTACAAAAATTGTCATTATTCCACAGTTAATCGGAATACTACTTCTTACTACTTCTTCTTACTAGAAGATGGTTCAATTCCCGGGTTCACGGAAAAATGTACAAATTCTGATATGTTAAATGGTTGGTTTTGAGTGTTTGTCACTGAAGTGGCATTAGAGCATTCGGTGTTTTCGTCATAGTCCACCGATTATTGATGGTGTGGTCGGAGTCGGAGTTGTGTATGGTGAATTTAGGCCGAGAACATTAATGTGACGCAGATGTGTAGTCCATCATTTGGGTACGCACTGGCACTGGTTCCTGAACTCGTGTTTGGTTCATAATAGCATTTCGGAACACTTCAGTTAGTTGCATCCTAACATCAAAGCAGCAAGTGGTGGTAGGCTGTCCATAACAGGAAGAAAGGACATTAAAAATGCCTTGTTCCCAGATTTATCTGAGCTGTTAGCTGAGGAAGTGTTTCGCTCTTTGAATGGCGATGCTTTCTTGCATCAATGATGTAATGTTTTTTGAAGCTGATGTCAAAGTTCTCTCAATATTAGTTCTTTTTGACACACGTTCTTGTCTCTTCTGACGTTTCAACTAGTGACGAATTTGAAACGCTGTCAGCACGGTCATTGTCATCTGCATTAGTTGTTTCTACTGTTTCTACTGCTTCTTGTTCAGATATAATGTGTTCAAGGGGTGGAATATTTGATACGTTCTTGTCATTGGGCTTCATGTAAGGTGTCAAAAAAGACAGTTGGTTAAAGAAAATGTATTTCTTTTTTTTTTGTTGCTGGAGCTCCAGTCTCATTTTTCTTTAAAATACGTAGTTCCCGAACGAAATTGTCACGCAAAGTCTTCCATTTTTTCATCATATCTTTGCCTAAAACAAACGGAGCACTTTTAGAATCATATAACTGTATACTTGTCACAGGTTTAAAGCAGGTAATTATAATATATAACATTTCTTGTTTGATTATAGTGTATTAGGGACATATTAGGGCCATTCCTTGTAAAATCATCAGAGTGGGGTTTCTTGACTGTTTTATTTTATTTTAATATTTTTATCACGACTTCTACCGCACTTCAGGAGATCAACAACAATTAAAGAAAAGATTATACTATACTAAAAGGTTATACTAAAATCCCCTTCTGTTCTGACGTTATTTTACAAGAATTAAGTAAATTGTTTTTATAATGTAAGACTTAAAAGCGTGTAAATCTACACATCTACAAAGACGGCAGTATCAATGTCTTCATATTAGATAGTTATATTATGTTTCGCTTATATTTACGTTATATATTTTAGGTATTTGGGCTGTGGAATGAACTTCAGTGACCTTGAATTCGAATATCAAGTATCAAGAAAAAACAATACGTCTCGTTGTTGAGGAGACCTGTGAAACAATTTCGGGAAAACTGCAGTCAACTGAAATGCCAATCCCTACAAGTGATGAATGGCTTTTGAAGGCAACGGAATATGAGAAGTTAACCAACTTCCCAAATTGTGTTGGTGCCATTGACGGCAAACACGTGCGGATACAATGTCCACCAAGTTCAGGTTCACTATACTACAACTTCAGGAAGTATTTTTCACTTTGTATTGTTTGCAGTCAGCGACGCACAGTGCAACTTCACTGCAATAGATGTTGGTGCATATGGCCGGGAGGGCGATTCCACAATCTTCAAAAACTCAAACTTTTACAAAAGACTGAATGCCGGCCAACTGAACCTCCCAACAGAGAAACCGCTTTCACCAGAAGGCCCCACAGTACCTTTCGTATTTCTTGGCGATGAAGCTTTTGGTTTAACTACACGTGTGATGCGCCCTTACCCACAGAAGAAACTCACAAAAGAGAGAAGTGTATATAACTATAGGCACTGCAGAGCCAGACGTACAGTTGAATGCGCATTTGGAATTATGAGCAACAAATGGCGAGTAATGCATTCCTGTATCCTGGTGAACCCGATCTTTGCAACGAAAATCATTCAGTCTTGCTGTGTATTGCATAATTATGTAAAAAGGCGGGATGGTTACATTTTTGAAGAATCGCTTACATGTGACATGGATTGCTTGGTCGGAGCAGCAGTAGGAAGTGGTCGTAGTAACGACTTGTAGTAAGGGACTTGTTTCTGTGAGTATTTCAATGGACCAGGAGCCTTAAACTGGCAAAATCAATATGCCTAAGCACAATCACTTGAAAAAGTAGGACTTAGTAAAAAAGAAGAAAAAGTAAACTTAGAAAAAGTATAACAATATTATTTCCTATGTAATAAAATTTAAAAATAAAAAGTTTTGTAATTGACTACTTTGAATACATCCTGTTATGTTATTTATTGTAGCTCCTCTCAAAATTAGACCTTTGTATCATAATCTAGTGTCAGTTCTATAAACAGTATTTGATCAACTCGTGAATAGGTTTAGTGAAGGTTGGCAAGGAAGAACAGTGACCTTGGACGACTCATAGCGCAGAAATAGACTTTTCACCCCTCCCCTTTCTACCAACCTACCGCCGGCGCGACGGCGACGCCGGCGCCGGTGCCGTCTGGGCTAGCCATGCGTCGTAACTTCGATATCTACAGCAGTAGATTTTTAAGTGCCAAAAACTGTGTGATCATGTACGCAATGGCACAATTAAATTACTAATGTTCTTTACAATACGTTACAAATAACATACGTTTTAACATACATTTCAATATATTAAAACCTTTTACGTCAAATAACCACACAATTAAACAAATAACCATATAATCAAACCGTAATTTTAAGGAAAGAGATGATTTCAAAACGGTGTTAATTATTATCACAACAAAGTTGTAATTTCATTTTTTGTCTTAATATACTTCCCATATTTATGTTACGGTACTATTATTAATTATTGTCTTCGTTACTATTGTAAAACAACAAAGATAGTTAGTTGTACTTGGTGCTTAGAAAAAATATGTTTACATCATTACACCTTTGTTTATAAATATATCAAACTTAGTTACCTGCTTCGTCCCTTCATTTGGGGGAGTCATTTCCTCCCAGTTGTCGTGCACAGCTGCTCCTACCTCCATCCAGCACTGAGCTTTAACATTTCTGTTTGAATATTCTTTTGACTGGACGTCATAAAGTGGAGGTAGCTTCTCTACTTCTAAGATGAACTTCTCAGTATCAAACATGTTGATGACTCTCACACAGAAGCACAATAACTACTCACTCAAGACTGCGACTGCGGGCCACGCATCTAGCGTCCGTATAGTCCCGGCCCTAGCGTTGCGCAAGCGCTATCTACGTCGCGCTGCTAACGTTTTTCCAGGGCTGGTCGCGTAAAAATGCGTCGACGCCGAGTTGGAGGGCAGCGTGCCGCGTAGACTGCGCTCGTATAGTCGCTCAAATTGACTTGCATTGCCATCCAAAATTAAAAATAGCGCAGCGTATTTAACGCGACGCATTTAGCGTCCGTATAGTACCAGCCTCACTTGCCGGGTGAATGTGCTACCATTACATATATATATATATATATATATGATATATATATATATATATATATATATATATATATATATAAATATATATATATATATATGGAGATGCCCTTACTGACTTTCGTCCCAAATTAATTAACTGCTACTATTTAATTTTTCTTTTCTTTTCAAATAAGATGAACATCACTAATATCCACTGGTGTAAAAATGTCATCATAGCGTTGTCTTTTAAACTGATCAAACTAAAATTAATTTTAATTTGTTGTACATTTTCTAACTAAAACAACGAGAAAATATCATACAAGCTTCTATTCAATACTCATACGCATTAGCATTATGAAAGCAAATTCACCATAGAAATCACTGATTTAGAATGTAATTATTTTAGTTTACTTAGTTGTTACTTTTACAAAGTCCTTATAGGATTCCAGTTAAAACACATTACACTTACGGTAAGGGCAGTAATGTGTGCAATAAACACTTTTACGTTAGTCTGAACCTAGATAATCCATCGACCTCATGTAAGACTGCATAATTATTTTAATAGGACGGAAACATATAGACAAGATATTTATTGCCATTTATCTAAGTTCGAAATTCAAAATAACTTTTCTTTACTCGAGTAAAAAATCGAATGTATGATGAAACCATACTCAGTTACATCATTACTCAAACTTTGGGAAATTTATGAATGGAATATCTGTGGTAAATATAGGGTAGATTTGACTCGTAACTTAGAATATTCATAAATGTAAAAATTCAGAATGTAAGAAGAATTATGAATTCCACGTGACCACATCACAAACCAGCGCACTGCCACAGTATAATGTTGAGACAGAGCTGAAGGTTTTCGTCGGCATCACAATTCTTCTACATGGTGTGCACGTGATGGATCGCCGTGAAACATGACCAACGGCTGCCTGGGGAGTTCCACAACGCTCTCGTTAGCTGACTTGAAACTTGAAGTTTGCTGGCTGTAACTCGCTAACTTATATATTAAGTAGGCTAACAAGAATAATATTTATTTTCCACGTATTCGAATTTTAATATAAAATATATAAAAAGTATATTTTATATAACTTTATTTCTTATCAATCAAGGGATCTATTTCATTTGAGAATTTATTGTATAGTAAAACTAAAGCTGTGAAAAAAGATATAGAAATGTACCAAAAATTAAAAACAAATTTAAACTACACCGGAATGTTCAAAAAATCAACGATTGAATGCGAACAGTGAAACGTGAATAACGTAATCGGTTAAGAAATTGCCTGGTCATTTATACCTGTATATTATTGCCTGTATATTAAATGACTTGGTCATTTATTTATGTATAGTAAAGGAAATAGTTTTGAAACTGAAAGAAGGAAGAAGCAAAGTAGTAGAAGATGAAAAGTAGGAAGAAGTAATAGTAAGTGAAAAAACGAGGTACCTACAGATAGTAAATACAGAATATACTTCAATACTGTATGCTTTTATAACTAAGCACAACGCTAATATGTTATGATTGAATTGTTATAATATACCACTTCAGGTATTAATATGTCAGATTGTTATTTTACGTAGCTGCTAAAAATATTTATACACCGATTTTCAAATTAGTTTTTTTTTTTCTCTCTCCAGTTATAGAGATCCACTGATCCTCTTCTTTCAGTCCACGAGCTCCGGCTAGGCGCACTGGCGTGGTTATTTTTATATCGGTTATACTGATAGTCTGTTGCACTTGGGCGTGACATCACGTCCAAATCCTGATCGTATGTTTTAATTTTAAATACATGAAATGGTAGTAGGTAATGAAAAAGTCATGTTCCTGGGATGTTTTAATCAGCACATGACGTACCGTGACGTTCTACTGCTATGTAGACTAAGTCTTTCTGACAGCCACTAGGTTTACTTGGGTCAGGTTCGATCGAACTGGGATTATTTATATATATATATATATATATATATATATATATATATATATATATTGTTTCCACAATCCAATTTTATGAGTTTACTAAAATCCATTTTCAAACTGCATTCATTTGTGAGTTACGTATAAAACTACTTAATACTCTTTTATGACATAAAGGACTACTTGCATTACATTTAGTTAGTGTTGCATATTTTTATGTGTTTTAGTTCAATAAAAGTTATTATTTGTAAGAATAAATACTTCAAGAAAACAAGTAACAATAATGAAACAACACAATAATTAAAAGCAATAATAGTAATTAATATTGCGTTTGAAATGACAATGATTTTATAAATACGAGTAAGACAACTAGAAGTACAAATATTACATGTCACCACTTTCTTAGACACATTTCAAGCAATAATTAATACATTGAAGAAAATTTAAAATTAGTTAGGTGTTCAGTAAGCCACGTTTTTCACATATCTAGTTAAGGAAGTATTAAATATATTAAGGAAGTGCCATTTAAAAAAATAAATGTATATTTAAGTCATATATTTTTGTATTGAAATTAGCAGGCCTCCGAAATAACTCTGTGACATCTCACTACTAGCCAACCACTTATCCTGTTTGCTAAGTGACGAGACTATAATTAGCCATAGTAAAGCCCGTCACAATTTCTTTCTGCTATGAGACGCGTGACAATTCCCAACCGTAAAGCCAGAAACTATTCCTGTTTGCTACGTGACGTAACGATTAGCCATAGTAAAGCCAACAACTATTTCGTTCCGCTTCGTAATATGAGTTCCGCCACGACATTATCTATATTTTGAAACTACAAATAAGTACGTAATAAATAAGTGATTATTAATATTAATAAGCTGTTCTTCAATAAATGAATATTGTTAAAACTACAATTTATTTTGTCTCTTATCTACAGTACAAGCGCAGTATAACTGACACATTTCTCTGTAAATTCCATATTCGTATCACAGAAAGTCACAAATACGAAATCCAATTTACCCGTATTGGAACTGAAAATTTATTTTACTGAAATCGGATCAACCCCGATTACTTTAGATCTTCATCCAGTGTGCTGGAGCTGAGTGAATTTCATTTCGACTCGTGCCATCAGCCACTTGTGACCAAAGCGCACTCTCGCTAAACAGTACATTTAAACAGTAACATGTACATCCTCACAGTTTAATAAACCTCAAACGTTACAACACTAAGTTCATGTTTTGTTACTTAGACCATAATAAACGTGTGGTTTAGACAACGGTTTTTCAATTTTTGTAAGAACATTCATATCTGTATGAAGAACACTTAAGTCGATGATGGTGTATGTCAATCGATGGGATTCGACTGAGCCGTAGCGAATATCTTTCATTGGTCTTATGGGTAACAGTGATGGCTACGAGAAAACAGCATAATAAATAAACTTGTAAACGAACTCAATATACCTATAGGAGATTCAAACGTGTCACATATTATCAGATGAAGCTTGACTATCCCAAAACCTTAAACATAATGTTATAGTGAGTTGGTTTTGTAGATTTATTATTTAAACACTGACATAAAACCCAATTTAATGAAAAAAACTCTACATGTATCACGTGGGAAGATGAGTCAAGAAATATTTTATATGTAGACTTTAAATTTTCCAAGAAAGTTATTTCTCCAAGAATGAGTTTTATGAAGCGTAATTTTATGCCAACTTTTTGTGTCACTGTCTGTCTGTCTATATCCCCCCCCCCCAGGACAACTCTACAGCTATAACGTTGAAACGTTGCATGTAACCTCAGAGAAACTTGTTACGGCACGAGGTGTGGCGTACTATGTTGTAGTAATACAGTTAGTTCGTGGCATTATGAAATTTAAATCTAATCCACTTAATCGTACCTAGATGACGATTTAACATATATTTATTTTCAAGGTATAATCTCTAATAGTGAAAAACAAAAAGCAATCGTCACTCATATATTAGTCATTAACCTCCTGATGACAACAAAAATTTAACTGAAACCTCAAGTTTGAATACACGTGATAAAATTATTTATTTTATGATAGTCTTCTAATAATGATGTCTTTCATTAGAGTAATAAACTATATTCTGATTAATTCACTATTGTCTAAAACCATTCCTGACGTTTCAATATATTTACGATATACCACGATAACCATTTATTTACACTCATCTACAAAGACATTACAGTCACAAAAGTCAAACAGATCTATTTATAATATTAAAATAAATTATCTAAAAAATAAAGGAAATTGTTAAGAGTCTGATAATTGAAACTGGAAAGAGTAAGTGACCAATTTTATAAGAAGCTTTAATAGTTTGTATATTGTATAACTCGGGAAAAACAGCTATTTACGTCGCTACCGTTATGTAGGAGCGCGGTAAAATTCAATTTCCTACTACAGATGATGTACGACGTTTTACTGAAGCTACACGGCAGGCGTACCGCAGCCCTAAATATTCTTGTATATATTTTGAACAAAACCCCGTCATATTGGTTTAATATTTCTTGGAACCTTCTTTGTCTATAATAACAACTTTCAATATACACTGTAGTACAGCTATTATTAGAACCATATTATGTACCTTTTGAGATATGTGTTTTAAACTTTTTGTAGGTGCACAAAATCGAAATAAAATAATTTTGAAATAAGATTTTGAATATGTCAAACGAGCACGTATCACAAGTAAAAAAACAAAGTATTTTGAACACATCCAGATTGATTCCCGAGTATGCGTTAAAACACTCTGTAAAAAATAACTGAAACATAGAATTTACCACTTAAAATATGAGTCCACTTCAAGTACACATCACATAATTAACATATTCTACCACAATAGAACAGCATGTCATTATTTATTAAACTCAACAACAGATACGTCCGTAAATAGCATATATTAATCTGAAAAGCTAAGAGTTACACGATAGTTATTAAACGCAGATTCAGGAAATTGAGATCTACAGAAAGCCCTTGTTGAACATTGGAACTAATTAAATGAGGAAGGCCAACGGATACTCCCGCCAGTCGATCACGTGATACCAACCAGCCAATCACAGCCCAGTGTCAACAGTTCCGGCAACGGTCCACCCATTAGTGCGTCGAATGGCTGCCATTACCGATTCATTTACCGGATGATGGGATAGCATGTTTTCAATTATGTCGACATCCATTGACCAAGTGGACGAATTTCCAATGTACGTAGCAAATTACGTACTTTAGGAAAGTCAGATCCGTGAAACGAACAGTTCCTTACATAAAAATTATTTTATATAGTGAAAAGTTTAACTTCATGTATTATAAATAAAAAGTAACCTTTAACTTATATTCTATAAAGAGCAGGAAATTTAATACAAAGGAGATAAATACTGTTAATTATTTTTCACATCACACATTACATTTTTATTTTTAAAATTGCAATAAAATCCTGTAGGACGTGAGTGTATACACATAGGCTTCTAGTCTGATTGGATCATCACTGTTAGTCATTTCATCGTTTAGGCTGCTACAAACGTATCCTAACACTAAAAAGGGATTAATTCACTTTTAAATTGACAACCAAAAGACTATTACGTCACATTTATAATGATAATTACATACTGATATAGTGAATGGGTCCCGTATAGTACCCACAAATATTGTTGTTTTATAATACGAGTCTTAAAAATTAATTCCTCAATGTGCCAAATATGACGTACCATTTGAGTGATGAAGATACTGAAAAGATCTATTAGTTTCTGGTTGAAAGATCGTTAGCAAATGGCTTGGTAGTATTTTGACGTAAAATGTTACAAAATGTATATAAAATTTGAGAATACGAGATCAAATTAAGTTGCTTGGTGAAACACTTTAAGTCCGTAACAGACATAATGTAAAACTAATACTGACGAGAAAACAACTAAGTTCAGATGTAAGACTAAATAAGAAATATACATTTAAAAATTTGATATTATTATGGGTTTTGGTACATGGGCAAAGTACCTCAGTTCAGAGTAAAGTCTAAAACAATACCAGCGGAATAGCATGAAGCATTTTAAACCCTCTAATTTAAGTTTTACCAAACCATAATAATCATTCCCTCTCATCAGACGTTAATTGCCGTAAATTAAAGGAGAATGCTACGATGATTAATCTTAGTTGTAGATGAATCTATCGTGTATGTAATTTACCAGCAAGGTAGTTCAAACTAGATACAATGCCATTACCACATCTCAAGGGTTCCCAATAACAGTCAACGATTTAGCTGTGACTACCTAATAACATACACCTCAGTTCACACTAGCATTCTTCTTCGTGACTTTCTTTGTTTTTAAAATCTTTCATAAACAACTAAACCATAACATGAGGTTAAAATATTTCACTGTGGTAAACAAAGTTTGTTGGTTTATTTCGCCGCCAGGTGTTCCACAACAGAGAGTAAACAATTTTCAACTTGTTCTGTTCGAGCATTGTTATTCGTTTGCTAAGCTTCTTGCCGTATGTTAAGAAAAACCAACACAATATAATTTAATGCCTCGTTTACAGTACGCGATTATTTACCTGACAAGAAAACTTTATATCTTGTTAAGATTTTATTTACACGAAGACCGTTCAAAGTAATGCCATTCATTACGTACATTAGATATGAAGAAACGGAATAGACAGTCAAAAGATCTTATGAATGAAGAACCTTTTAAAATAAGTGATTAACTGTTAATTGCTCTGACTTAAATAATTTGTTGTATGTACCATGTTGGTTTAACTTCTGATGGTGGCTCTTCACAGTAAGACCGACATATTTAAGATTTCAATTCTGGAATGATACGACACGACACATTAATTTTGACCGTGAAGATTTACATTAACAGCCCCGTATGACTATGAACTAACATTTCTTAACATACCTTTGGATGACACATAATATCTGCAGGCGACGCGAAGAATGCGAAATTCAGACAGGCAATTTAACAAAAGAAACGCATAATGTCCACAACAATTAATTATTAAAAAGCTTGTTTGGTTTCGGAAGGATTATCCTAGCCGAGAGAGAACTTTAAATAACACCGATTTTAAAATATTTACGGCAAAAGTTTTTCCTTTTATTTTAAAGGATGATTTCATACGTCTATATTAGAATTCATTACTATTTCTCATAATTTAGGTACGCAAAACATATTAATTTGAAACAGGCCAATTTCTGTAAGTTTTATGAAGATACCTGTTATTTCCTTCTATTTAGATACAACTTGCATAGACGAAATCTTCCAAATCCGTAGTATAAAAATTAAATTTGTTGAATAATGTAATGTAAACACGAGCCTAATTACATGTGTGACGAAGATTAGCTTTCCTAGTAAACATCTTATGAATATACATACACAAAACAATACAGATATAATAAATCATTCTACCAACTGATAAAAGGAACAAATAATACACCATGTCACACCATGATACATATAAACCCATAGATAAATATTAAACTGTTAGATTTAAAGAACAAATCAACAAATATGTAGAGGAAAATGGTGAAGAACAAAATTTGTCGCGTAACTATTTTTGCGACACTATTTCTTAGTGATCATCAGACATTCTGTTCTGTCATTCTTTTTTTGATTACTCCAAATCCGAAGTTACATTTTTAGATTTAGATGTCTTTATTACTTCCGGATTTCTTCAGACTGAATTACACATAGTGGAGAACTAACACTATGGATTATCTACATTTATACAGTTTCTAAACATTTCGTGTTTCATTTTCTCAAAAGTTTTACAGTAAGTACAAAAAAATAATGTAGCAGCCAATCCTCCAGAAAGTTCATAATCAGCAATGCCGGAAATACCTTCTCCTATAATTGGGAATATCGGTTGCGATTCTACTAATGTTATATAATGAATTGCCTGTAAGTTTTGCTCTAAACAATATATATTGGCCCAACGTTTATCAATTTAAGACCTCGCACGACGTGGCATAGATTTGACACAGCTAACATATAATCTTCCCTATTTGCAAAGTATCGTAACGCAATTAGGTTCTTTAAATGTTACAGTCCCACTGTAAGTAGCCTTCTCCAGCCAATGATAATAAGCCAAAACAACTGTTCTGCTAATTAAATAAGAACAATAAATTGAACCAAGAAATGTCAAAAACAAGACTTATGCACTGCAGTCAACTTTACAGCAATAAAACATAACTAACAATGTTGTCACCACCCAGAACGTATGCGTTTCTCTGTGTTTACTGTGCGATTGTTTGCTTTGTGGAAAGGGCTTAACGAAGAGGTTTCTACTCGTACACACGTTTCACCTACAAACAGAGTGTTTTGTTCACCCTACGTACTAATTTATATTTTTAGCAACAACTAAATAATAATAATAATAAAATAATGCATTCAATGCTGCACAAAGAAACCCCTTAAAACGCTATTAACACATGATTTGATTAGTCATTGACACAAAAAATACATTCTAATGTTTAATTGTCTAGGAGCCGAGAGCTAAATTTCAGTTTACAAGCGTATAATCAGATATTCTTAAAATCCACTGGAGTTTTCTTAAGGAATAAACTGTTCGTCCGCCACGCTAATTCTGGCGGAGCTCAAAATAGGAGTGTTTTGGAAAATATAGAACAATAGTTTTACTCCCCATGTTTTTTCTTAATTTGATACACTTCAAACCACACCATCGCATAGATTAGTATTAGTTATATCACCGTCAGAGAACTATATGTTATTTAAAGTCGTCACTAGAAAAGAGTTTGTATAGGTGTCAGAAGGTTGGTTTTAATTGTGTTAAGCTAAACAAAGAATATACGATTCAAGAGAAATGTCATTTTATAATTTTAACTTTTGTAGAAGCCCTCCTATAATTATAATCCCTGCTAAAAATAGCGGGGTTGACATTTGAATATTTATAATATCTCTATAGATTTACAGAACAATCTGCTTATACAATAACAGATGATTTTTTCTGCGACTTCATCAGATACATGACCACAAAACAAGCAAGATGTTTTAAAATTAAATACCTCTTCTCGTTTTTTACGAGGTGGACTTTCTGCAGTTAGAGTTTCATCGTCTTCTGCACGTCGCTTCGATGCAGTAATTGAATTTTTACTTATATACACTTTTCGACAATCAACATGCACCATCACAGAAGTCAAAGTATTTAAATAATTTATATGGCCGTCATTTCTGTCAATGCTTGCAGTTTTTAATGTTTGTAAGCCACGCACAACACTCACAGAAGCACTTTCTAATATTAATTTATTACAAATAAAACAACAATCAGCCATTGCAATTAAAATATACACTCCAAATCGTACGTCTGTTAATGCTAAGATGTCATTTTCAACTAACGGATAAAATCAATTTTTATCGGTATTGAAATACTAACACAGAGAAATGCCCCACCATTCCCATCATCAAGTAAAATATCTCACAACCACTACTGTACTTATACATAGAAATTCCAAACTCATTCGTTACGGTGTGTAGAAAGTAAAAATAAAAAACGGTCATATATAGCAACGGAGCATCTACTACAGCTTCGCAGAAACAGCAAACGTCGTACAAGGGATTTGTATTTCAAGATATAATATTAATAGTAATATAGTAATATGGACGAAAATTATTTCTTTTAATATTGTATGTTTGGTAAAAAATAAAATAAGTATTATTTAGAGAATAAATATAATTTATAATTAATATCTATAAATATGGTATATTAAATAATAAATAATAATAAAAATGTAATAATAATAGCAATAATTGTATTAATATTAATATATTATTATATATATTATATATTATAATATAATTGTATTAGTATTAAGTAATAATAATAATAGTAAGTGAATAATTAACAATATAACTCATTTATTTATTGTATTCTACTGGCTGACCTCGCATTATCTTATATACAGGTAAGCGATCCCCTACTCTTTGCGCTGTATCTCAAAAAGGGTTAAACGTACATAAAATTACTTCACAAAAAATTTGAAGAGAATTTTCCGTTCTACAATTTCTCTAACCACCTTCAAAGTCATTTAGCGTAAGGGAACCGAGATATTTGCAAAAAACTTTATTTTCGTGACCTTTGACCTTAAATATCTTAAGTCGTGTACCCATGATTATATGAGACTTTTGAGGTAAGTTTTAACCATCAAAATAAAGACGTATGCAAATTGTTAGCTTATTATCTTTCATTCCGAGGTTGCATCCTTATTTTACCAGACTATAATTTCATAACGAATGAAATAGAATGAGACGGTCAATATTTTATAGTTAAATCCCAAATGGATCATTAGGTAATTGAAAAGATAAGTTATTTAAATATATTTAATATATCACATTTACAGGGTGATAAAATCAAAATTACCAACAATGGTATCTCAGAAATTCAAAATGTTACAGCAAACTTTCAATTGGCAACTTTACTAAAACTTATTACAATCATGTACAAAATTTCAAATTTTGTCCCTATTTTCTAAAATGGCGCTTATCTTTGACATTTCTATGGAAACCCCTATTTTTCTAACGGATTTGGATTTAACATGCAATTACAAAGCTTTTTTTAGTTTAGTCATTAGAATGTTACTGTTTTTGCATACTAACTCTCTCCACGTGACCAGTCTTCTAGGTTCCAACATGAGTTTTATCAAGCAATCATTATTATAAGTAAACGTTTTCAATTGCTAATCCATTTTTCACTTACCACCCATGTTTACAAAGCATATTGAATTTACGTGAATAATAAAGTGAGTTCTATACGAACTCGCATTGAGCGTATCAATTTGACTCATGAACAGTTTTTTTTTGGAGCGCCTGAGAAATAAAACAAAGATGGTTACAAAGTTACAATCCGATATATACTTTTGGAGAGTTTTGAATCAGCCAGTCAGTGGGTAATTGGTTTATACAATATTAATATATAATACATATAATATTAATATATATTTTAACCACTTATACGGCAACTGCAATCTAGAGATACTTGAATGAACACTTGGTTATTAATTAACAATATTAAAACGAAGACACGAAGAGCCTCTCTCCCTTTTGTTCAAGTATTTGTTCTATCTCGGAGTCTGTTTATTGAGGTTTGGGTACATTTCTCGACATTGCATTAGTCTACCCTCTCTCTAAGTCCTTATTACTTCAATATGTACAGTATAAATAACAGAAAACAATGTATCTGCGTGTACACACACACACACACACATATAATTAAATTTAAATTGATAGTATGTAATTTATAGTAATATAATGATACATATTAAATTGTATATAAGTTAATGTTTATCACTGAAAGCAACACATATAAAAAATACAATTTTTTATTATTCCTTTACTCATACATACTGTACCTACATTTATAAAACCGCAAAGTTTTTGGTCATAAAACAACCAAATTGGTGAGCTAAACCTAAAGAAAATAAATTAAAGGGATTTACAATATCTATTACGTTGTCAGGCAGCTTCCCATAATCCAGGCTATCTACAGATAATGACCCTAATGATCGCATTTGGTACAATAAATGTCCCCCAGCTTGGCGCACATTGTCTGTATTATTGGAATTACAGAAAGTGTTCGAGTTGTCGTACAGTGGGATTTCTATCTGTCAACATATAAGATGACAACTCAGTACGCTGGCATCATGTTTAAAACATCACTACAACACCTTTAGTTTTTTATTAGAATTAGTATTTATATCTTCTTTAAATATACTCTTATATAAAGATACTTCTTGCATTACCATTGGTAAATTAAATTATAAGAGCTAACTATTACCATTACCTAGTAAAGGTGTGATAGTACAGGTATTTTACGCTTAATATAATAGTATAATACCTGGTTTTGCGATACAATTCCCCCTTTTAAGAAAAAACCGGCTTTCTAAAAACATTTCAAATTTGCATGTATAAAATCAAACAACATTTTCGAATTTTTTTCAGAATTTTACACGTAATCTCTATAAAATTTTTAACTACTTCATAGGTACTTAATTCATACCTTTTACAGTAGTATATTAGTAGAAAACATATCAGTTAAACAATTTAGTTGAAGATAACAAAAACACTATTCGAACAACAAATCCACTACATATGTTTTACGCAACTAAAACACTTTAAATAGTCCCAAAATATGCAACAAAATCTAGTTAGAATCATTGGCGCGTTTTATCAAACTAATTTATGAAGTTAAAGACATAAACATAGTGAACCAACCCTAACCTCGTATTACTGCTATTTTGTAGAGGGATGAATGTTAAGAATTTACGTTTATGTCAGTAAAATGCTATCAATCAATTCGCAAGTGGTGATTAAATGAGCCAAAATTCTTGTAAAATATAGAAAATATTGGCAGAAAGTTACGTCATATGCTCTATGATTAAAACTAAGTTTATGCTCAATATCACGTTAAGTAAGTTAAGTAAATTGAAGTACGACGTAATTACTTGCTTCATCCACTTAACTCTTAGCGAAAACACCACTAATTTGGATAATGCGGTCAATATTTATATTGTTAGTGTTGTCTCGTAAGAGCGGTTAATTTACGTATAACAACAACAAAATTACGTAACTGAAAGTTGTAAAGTCTATATAACCTTATACCCAACGCCAATATTTTCAGGATAGAAGATAAATGTTTGATCTCATGAAACCCGCACGTATATATTGGCTATTATGAGTATTAAAGTTAATTTAGACGTTTGGAATCCATCGAATATAAGAAGGTATCCAGTATTACTAACCAAAATTGTTAGAATAATTCTTTGCGCTATAAAATATTTAAAATAAGACGTAAATCATATTCTTTAATTAACCGAATACTATAACTGCACTTTCCTTATTGAATAGTATCGTTTAAGGTGTTAACAAAATAAATTATTCGATGTTTCATACACTGACGTAATATGAACTTGATGGTATAAATGATTTTTATTCACTTACATAAGCAGATTCTTTACAGGATTGCGACCTTACCTGGAAAAGAGAGTACATGATTAGTATTATTGTAAACATGAATAAAGGTGTTTTACATGTAAACATGTAGAAATAATGTACCTTACTTATAAAATTTATTGATGTAACATGAATTTAAAATATAAATTATATCAAAAAAATAAACTTGTTTTCTATTTAGCGTGTAAAACGTTATAGAACTTACGTTGCACTTTTCAAGTCCAGTGAAACGAAACACTAAATTTCCAAGACATGTCTAACCAAGTAAAACTTTGTGACGTATGATCTGACTTGGCTGTGTAAAGTTTCCCTTTGGAACATTCTTTAGCTGGAACGCTTAGTAAATAAATTGATTGTGTTTTAATAATGTTTAAATTTACACTGTCGGAGATATTCGTGTACCTTTCATTCTATTACGTACTAATTTCAAAAATTAAAACTGGCAATGTATTTATCATACAATAATGAATACATTGAATAAGAATAGTGAATCGTAAGTTAATTTGTCATGTGCTAATAACTAGTATATCTGTGAAAATCCTGGGAGGTTTTAAAGTAATGAAGGAACTATCATTGTAAGACATTACACTCTTCTATTAGTTTGAAATACACACGTTCAAATTTATTCAAGAGGAATTTTATTCTTTATAATTCTTTAACTACGCTTATAATGTGGGCAATATTTTAGGCCCTTACTTGGATCAAGTTATTCTGGAATATTTTTGAAAGGACGCAGCACTCTACTATTAAAGGTAGGAATATTTGAATGTGTATTTCTTTTTCGAAATCAATACTTACCAAAAGCAACTGAACGTTGTAGAACATCACAAATATATTTAGAATGTAAGTTAAATTAACGGATTTCCATCAGGGAAAATAAGTTTCTGCGTTCTGCCCATTAGTAACACTTACACTTCAGATGGTAAAATGTGCACTTATCCTATACGTTTGGTTAAAAACGTTATATACCCGCATATAATATCAAAATATGTGAGGAATGCCTTCAGTTAAATGCATTAGTTCGTCCTAATTCTGCTAATCTTAGAAATTAAGTCAGCTGTTTAGATTCCAAAAAAGGAAACTGCTTTTGTGGACTTTCATTTACAAAAGAGTCGATTTTGTGAAATTAAACTTTAATTTAATAAGCTTGTTTCCTTGAAAGTGAAAATATAATTTACGGAGGCAAAATTACTTTCTAAAATTATTATTTTATTGCGTAATTTAAGTTAAAACAAATAAATCTAATGCACGAATTAACGGTATTACATTCCAGGTGAGTACCATGTTTCAATGTCTAACAAAATTTGAAAAACAATGTGCCATAGCCATTTCAGCGCTTCTAAGTTTTAAATTTAATTTTTTTCTAACAACAGCTTACATCTATTTAGGAAAATTAGTAACCCACCTCATTAATACCATCTCAGTAAGATATAAACACGTATGTTTCACTCGGTTCCGAGTGCCGTGACATGATTGGCCACTTATTGCGTTAAATTAAGCCGGTAAATGATTAAGAACCAGGCGAGCAAAATTAATGACTACATTCACAACAAAATGGCTGCCATTAGCTTCTCATCACCGAACCATTGTTCTCTGCTTTGCGTATTGTCTAACTTATGCTCTCTTCATTGTTGAAGCGGATAGGAGAAAATAGCTCAGTATTACTCTTTGTGTTATACTCGTGTTGTTCCCTTGTAGTATAATTAAATACGTCCTCAGTTTCATTTTATGGGCAGATATTTCATTATTCCAATACACAATTTTATCCACTGTATCCAATAAATTGAGATACTCAGATATCTATTTTACTAGGTTTTGGCAATTACTCAGTTCAATTACAATATCTGAAATATGTATTAAAATTACTCTATTCTAATTTAAGAATCCTACATTACAATACAATAGAAGGGGAAAATATTTCACACCAACCAAGTGTGATATGTATCCATTAAAACATCAATGACATATAAGGTATATAAGCGGAGTAATAAACGTTAGTGTAAAGGGAAATAAGTAAACTAGCTGAATATCTCAGTTGCCACAAATCTTTATTAGTATTTTCTTATTAAAATTTGAATTGTTATGATTATATTTATGAAGACACACAAATTTTACAATACAATTGCCTTTATAAATCTTTGTTTCATTTGGTTCCATTACTTGGTTAGGAAATCTGGAAACATTAAAGAGAACAATGATGGTTATTATGAGTTACTGAATTTATTCAGTACTGAAACACTTCTCATGTTGCTGTACTATGAGATACAAACACTTAACATCGTGTAGAGGTTCTTCATATCTGCTACCTACTTCGCTCTGATACATGACGTCCGTATGTTAGTGACCACGAAAAGAGGTGTCATCGGACCCAGAACTAGGATGGCGATATATCTTCATGAATACCAAAGTTAGTTACGAACATTACATTGGCAGAGTTCTCCATCTTTGCTCGCCACTTCGTTCTTCCACAGGACATCCGTAGTTAGGGATCTCCAAAATATATATCACCGCGCACCTACATTAGGAATGTAAGATATTTACATGAAACCCTAACACTAGTTACAACATTGTTACAGGAATCTTCATCGGTGTTACCCACTCTGTTCTGCAATACGAAATCTTGAAGTTAGGGATTTCCAAAATATATATCACCGCACACCTACATTAGGATGGTAAGATATTTACATGAAACCCTAACACTAGTTACAACATTGTTACAGGAATCTTCATCGGTGTTACCCACTCCGTTCTGCAATACGAAATCTTGAAGTTAGGGATCTCCAAAATATATATCACCGCGCACCTACATTAGGATGGTAAGATATTTACATGAAACCCTAACACTGGTTACAACATTGTTACAGGAATCTTCATCGGTGTTACCCACTCCGTTCTGCAATACGAAATCTTGAAGTTAGGGATCTCCAAAATATATATCACCGCGCACCTACATTAGGATGGTAAGATATTTACATGAAACCCTAACACTAGTTACAACATTGTTACAGGAATCTTCATCGGTGTTACCCACTCCGTTCTGCAATACGAAATCTTGAAGTTAGGGATCTCCAAAATATATATCACCGCGCACCTACATTAGGATGGTAAGATATTTACATGAAACCCTAACACTAGTTACAACATTGTTACAGGAATCTTCATCGGTGTTACCCACTCCGTTCTGCAATACGAAATCTTGAAGTTAGGGATCTCCAAAATATATATCACCGCGCACCTACATTAGGATGGTAAGATATTTACATGAAACCCTAACACTAGTTACAACATTGTTACAGGAATCTTCATCGGTGTTATCCACTCCGTTCTGCAATACGAAATCTTGAAGTTAGGGATTATTATCTAAAATATATATCACCGCGCACCTACATAGAAAAAACAAAAAAATGGTAAGATATTTACATGAAAACCCTAACACTAGATTTACAACATTGTTACAGGAATCGTCATCGGTGTTATCCACTCATTGTTTCTGTAATACGAAATCTTGAAGTTAGGGATCTCCAAAATATATATCACCGCGGCACCTACATTAGGATGGTAAGATATTTTTACATGAAACCCTAACACTAGTTACAACATTGTTACAGGAATCTTCATCGGTGTTACCCACTCCGTTCTGCAATACGAAATCTTGAAGTTAGGGATCTCCCAAATATAATATCACCGCGCACCTACATAGGATGGTAAGATAATGAACATGAAACCCTAACACAAGTTTTACCAACATTGTTACAGGAATCATTCATCGGTGTTACCCACTTCCGTTCTGCAATAACGAAATCTTGAAGTTAGGGATCTCCCAAAATATATAATCACCGCGCACCTACATTAGGATGTAAGATATTTACATGAAACCCTAACACTGGTTAAAACATTGTTAACAACAGGAATCTTCATCTGAGTGTTACCCACTCCGTTCTGCAATACGAAATCTTGAAGTTAGGATCTCCAAAATATATATCACCGCGCACCTACATTAGTGATGGTAAGATATTTACATTAAAACCCTAACACTGGTTACAACATTGTTACAAGGAATCTTCATCGGTGTTACCCACTCCCGTTCTGCAATACGAAATCTTGAAGTTAGGGATCTCTAAAATATATAACACCCGCGCACCTACATTAGGATGGTAAGATATTTACATGAAACACTAACACTGGTTACAACATTGTTTACAGGAATCTTCATTGTGTTACCCACTCTGTTCTGCAATACGAAATCTTGAAGTTAAGGGATATCTAAAATATATATCACCGCGCACCTACATTAGATATGGTAAGATATTTACATGAAACCCTAACACTAGTTACAACATTGTTACAGGAATCTTCATTGTGTTACCCTCTCTGTTCTGCAATACGAAAATCTTGAAGTTAGGGATATCTAAAATATATATCACCGGCGCACCTACATTAGGATGGTAAGATATTTAACATGAAACCCTAACACTAGTTACAACATTGTTACAGGAATCGTCATCGTGTTATCCACTCTGTTCTGTAATACGAAATCTTGAAGTTAGGGATCATCCAAAATATATATCACCGCGCACCTACATTAGGAGATGTAAGATCTTTTACATGAAACCCTAACACTAGTTTACAACATTGTTACAGGAAATCTTCATCGGTGTTACCCACTACCGTTCTGCAATACGAAATCTTGAAGTTAGGGATCTCCCAAATAAATATATCACCGCGCACCTACATTAGGATGGTAAGATATGTACATGAAACCCTAACACAAGTTACAACAATTGTTACAGGAATCTTCATCGGTGTTACCCACTCCGTTCTGCAATACGAAATCTTGAAGTTAGGGATCTCCAAAATATATATCACCGCGCACCTACATTAGGATGGTAAGATATTTACATGAAACCCTAACACTGGTTAAAACATTGTTACAGGAATCTTCATCGGTGTTACCCCACTCCGTTCTGCAATACGAAATCTTGAAGTTTAGGGATCTCCAAAATATATATCACCGCGCACCTACATTAGATGGTAAGATATTTACATTAAACCCTAACACTGGTTACAACAATGTTACAGGAATCTTCAACGGTGTTACCCACTCCGTTCTGCAATACGAAATCTTGAAGTTAGGGATCTCTAAAATATATAACCACCGCGCACCTACATTAGGATGGTAAGATATTTACATGAAACACTAACACTGGTTACAACATTGTTACAGGAATCTTCATCGGTGTTACCCTCTCTGTTCTGCAATATACGAAATCTTGAAGTTAGGGATATCTAAAATATATATCACCGGCTGCACCTACATTAGGATGGTAAAGAATTATTTACATGAAACCCTAACACTAGTTACAACATTGTTACAGGAATCGTCATCGGTGTTATCCACTCTGTTCTGTAATACGAAATCTTGAAGTTAGGGATATCTAAAATATATATCACCGCGCACCATACATTAGGATGGTAAGATATTTACATGAAACCCTAACACTAGTTACAACATTGTTACAGGAATCGTCATCGGTGTTATCCACTCTGTTCTGTAATACGAAATCTTGAAGTTAGGGAATATCTAAAATATATATCACCGCGCACCTACAATTAGGATGGTAAGATATTTACATGAAACCCTAACACTAGGTTACAACATTGTTACAGGAATCGTCATCGGTGTTATCCACTCTGTTCTGTAATACGAAATCTTGAAGATTAGGGATCTCCAAAATATATATCACCGCCCCACCTACATTAGGATGGTAAGATATTTACATGAAACCCTAACACTGGTTTACAACATTGTTACAGGGATCTTCATCGGTGTTACCCACTACTCCGTTCTGCAATACGAAATCTTGAAGTTTAGGGATATCAAAAAATATATCAAATCACCGCGCACACTACATTAGGATGGTATGATATTTACATGAAACCCTAACACTGGATTACAACATATGTTACAGGAAATCTTCATCGTGTTACCCACTCCGTTCTGCAATACGAAATATTTTGAAGTTAGGGATCTCTAAAATATATATCACCGCGCACCTACATTAGGAATGGTAAGATATTTACATGAAACCCTAACACTGGTTTACAACATATGTTACAGGAATCTTCATCGGTGTTACCCACTCCGTTCTGCAATACGAAATATTGAAGTTAGGGATCTCTAAAATATATATCACCGCGCACCTACATTAGGATGGTAAGATATTTACATGAAACCCTAACACTAGTTACAACATTGTTACAGGAATCTTCATCGGTGTTACCCACTCCGTTCTGCAATACGAAATCTTGAAGTTAGGGATCTCCAAAATATATATCACCGCGCACCTACATTAGGATGGTAAGATATTTACATGAAACCCTAACACTAGTTACAACATTGTTACAGGAATCTTCATCGGTGTTACCCACTCCGTTCTGCAATACGAATTCTTGAAGTTAGGGATCTCCAACACAGGTGTCATCGGACACACAGACTACTGTGGTCAGATGTCTACAAGCACCCCTAATGTTTGTTAGGAAAACGTAAAGAATTGCTCATCTCTTCTGCTCACCATGTTCCGCTACACGAGATCTGGAAGTTAAAGACTTCCAACAGAGGCATTTCTAGGACATCATTTAATAAACATTTGCACTAAATTTTGGAATGAAAGGCCCTTGAGGGAAAGGTTTTGTGGGCTAATATATTTGCAATTTGACAGAACAAACTAATACCATAAACGCATTATTACTAGGTAAAACTATATTCGTTAAAGACAAAGGGCACTAAGTGGAAGTTTATATCGTGACCTAATGCCTAAAATAAGGGTACGATAAACACAGTATACACATTGTCTAAAAACACAAACAGTTAATTACTTAAGTACATATTTGTGCATTATATGCTGTATAAAAGTCTTATATGAATACATTATACAACTGCAATTTATACAATTGTATACGAATTTGGAAGTTCCATTGACCATTTTAATCTAGTAGCAGTTTAATACTGATAGTAGGATGATATAATGCATAGCAAACATAAATTTATTAATGTAATAAACTACAATAGTGTGGGCACTAATAATTTAAGTTCAAATTATAATTGGCAACCATACATTTATGCTCTTTAAAACCTATATTTTACGTGAATACTCCAATATAGTATTTCTTTATAGACAGTATTTAGAACAAAACATACTTGACTACAAAGGGATCACCCCAAAATGTGTTCTGCCCTTGTCCGCAAAACAGTTTCACTATCGGTAAAGGCAAACCTTTAGATGATTTCCCCTGCGGGCCGGAAGCCACTGAATTACCAACACATTTCTCGACAGCTTCCAGACTTTTCACAGACGAAATATAAGTAACTGTATAATGCACATGACATTGGGTTTAGGAACTGGAAACCTCGAGGAAGCTATTGCACATTAAGTACACTAAGACAGTAATGACGTTACAAAAATGTATGTAGGTTCACGATAGTTGTAGACGTGTCGATGTAAATAAAAAAGTAAATACGAGATGTTTAGTATGCTCAGGTAACAAGGTAAATAGAGTAAATTCAGGTCACCCTTAATACAATTCGCCTCCCCCTCTCTATTAGTTGAGACTCATACATCACTGACGTGTAAATTGGATTTTTGTTCACACGGCTCTGTGTCACAGTATCAGCAATTTGCCACTCTTTCCCGGAGTTAAAAAAGATTTGCATTTTAAAAACGTTGCCCCATTACGATGAATGTTTAAAAAGCGTTATATTTTCGTTTGCAGTTTTACAGTGATGGGCCCAATTTGTATGATGAGGCAAGTACTTTCTCTGTAGCTTTCACTGAGAATTATCATCAACAAGATTACTTCATGTGTCATTTTTAATACAACACAAACATATAATCAACAAAGTATATTCCGGTGAAAATCACTGAAAACACCATTGTTATATGGTTATAAAATTCACTCAATGACATGAATGCATTATGAAAAGATATCTCGTATATTCTGCCTTAATTAGCGTAATGTTAACATCCTTTGTTTATCAGTAGACCTATGTGTACACTAATAAGTCAAACTTTGAAATCTGATATTATCCAATTAGCAGTAGCTTACGTTCGAGAGACCGGTTATTCTTTTTATCATATGCTTAACAAACTGTTCTGTAACGTTTTATGTATATTAAATTATAGTTCTTATAAGTTGTAAATTTTCATTAACCAAATTAACAGTTCACTAACGGTTACAATAGTTTAAAACGCAACAAGGTATTTTGGTAAAATCTAAAACAATACATTAAACTTTGTCCTATCGAATAAGTAACATAACAATTACATTAAGATTGTGCAACCGGTTTTCGAATAACTTTACTGTCGAAGAATATTTTGAACACAGCCCTTTAAGCCCGTTTCTTAAGACTTGAAAAAACAAACTTTTTTTATCTTGTAAATAGTACAAGCAAACTTTAGAATTATCTTATCATAAAAAAGAAATGCATATCACACTTTTACAATATAGTTGAAATATGTCTGGAACGAATGTCATTTCTTTATAAATTATGACAGAATAAAAGAAATAAATAAGAATTACTAAATATGTGTAGCTTTTCAAAATCTGGATAAAATATTGTTTGAGATGAAATAGAACCCAGTGGCCAGCGGCTATACAAAACGTTTCTCGACCTATATTTTCAGGATTTAATTTTTTCTATCAAGAGTACTATCAGCCACAGAAGTATGTGACACCCTTTTATGAACATCCTGTGAAACAAATTAGTACACATATTTATTAAACAGATTCTGTACTCCGTGAACCGATCCAAGATTATTACCCGAGAGTCCCCATGCTTCCAAGATGGTAACGAGAGCGTAAGGGAAGTTGGATGACAAATACACTTCAACGGGTCCTGAGAGTGTCGACAAATACGGTTCAATGAAATCTCGAGTGCCAGCACGCGTCTTGGAAATGCATGGAATAACGTAAATCTCTTAAAATCCCATTTATCTTCGTAAGAAATAATTGCAAGATTATTTTTTATGCGTACCTAATGATTCTGATAGTTTCAAACGACAAAACGCTGTATATCATAATTTTAACGTTATGATTTGTAAGAGACCTAATTGGTTAGGTATTATAACATTGATTCGACAATTTAACTAGGCCCACACCATAAAACTTTGGGGACTATTTCCTACCTACTTCTTAAGGGGCGAACACTAGATCCATGGTCACAGCCTGGCACCTACTGTCCGACTCACGGGTCTCTTTTGGCAAGGGATCTTACACACACTGCAGTACTTGAACGGGTGTTTCTAGATTCAAACAGAGCTGCGTAATAAAATAATATCCTTCCTATCAGTACATTACTATAGGCATATATCATTCGCAAATATTAATACAATATCTAATAGTACAATTAGTAGTTTATAATATATCATTATTACGTTTAAATAAATTGTGACGAACTGTTTCACTTTGGATTTTAAGACCACGCATATGTTTAAGATATGAAAATATTTTGCTTATTTTACTATTTCCAGTAATTTTTTTATTTACCAGTATTACACCAACGACAGAACAAAGCGGAAGCAGAATTTTACATATATTGTCCATTAACAATTTATACACTATTAACAACAATCGGATGCAATTAACAAACAGCAAATGTTAATAATTAATACTAGCGTACTGCGTTAAAACCCGTAAGCGCAGTATTATTGTAGACGATACGAAATTAACAGATTAGTATGATTCTGTATTACTTAAATAGCAATATACTGCTGTTTGCCGTTTGTTTCAAAAAGTAATCATAATTCATTAATAATACAAAAACTGAGAATCGAGCGATTACAACCTATAAACTTTTTCACTTTGATTTTCTAAGTACCCACCCATTTATCCGAGAACGGGAACGTTTTGTATTTATCGTTCCTAAAATTATTTAAACGGACAAATCTTGGCACTTTAACATGAACCTGAGGATCTAGAGTTTATGTCGCAATACATTTATATAAATTAATTTTAGTACAATAAAATTCAGAGATTCGAATTTCAATCAAATTAAAAAATAATTTGGTCTATCATAATTAAGAAATACAACTTTATTTGTTGTAAATATAATGATCATTGTATTCCTTTTTTGTGTCAGTGAAATCCTGACTGCTTGTCCAATATCTGCTGTAATATAACAATTTTTTGCTCGTGATTTCTCAGAGATGGAGATATTTTAACTAGACAACGCGCTTGACTTGGATATGAATACAATACAAGTAAAATAATTTATTAGCAAACATGTTAAGCAATCAAATATTTTTCAAGTTATTAAATATTAGAATTGCGTAAATTAAATAATTCTATGTTACATTTTATGACTCATCGTGCCAATATTTGTTTTAATAACAACAGTTTCAATACAATGCGATTTTTTGTTTACAGAAATTCTAATTTTAAAACCAAGCAATTGTTTCTAATTTTTATTTCTCTAAACTCTCAATATCCATGCGCAATTTAGCTGTAAAACAAATTTTGGTATCATTTTTGTGGTTTAAATGTTCCTAGCTAATATCTAACACTGTGCGCTGTTGATTTTTCTGTTCTGTTTTAGATCGTTGGCAGAGACGGAAATTGGGGTTTTGAATTTACTCTAATTTTGGTTTGATTAAATTTTTGTTAATATTTAATATCTTTGCAAAACGATAAACAAGTGCAATGAAAGCATTACTACAGAGTGTTCAGCTAGAAACACGAATATACAGCTAGGTCAGTCTTGAAAAGTAGAATCGGTTGTCGGCGTGGATTCACTGTCCTACTCTGTGGAAATGTGACGTCAGCTACCCTCGTCAAAATTAGTCGTGGACCTACAATCCTACAACCCTCGATGATGGCATTGTACAATGCATCCTTTGAGTTTTTTTCCGATTAATTGTGGTTTTATTTAGAATTTCCGAAGTAATTTGTTAGAAAATACAATAAATAGCCTTTATTCCAACCACTATCCTTTATATAGGATCTGTTTCTTAAACTATTAAGAGGTTCTTCATAGAAATCGTATTTTGTGCCAAAATTTCGTTTAAGAAAACAACTAAAAGAATATTTTTCTTGATGCAACCCACGTTCGCCTTCCATTACATAAATTGCACTGCTATGTATTTTAAAATTATACTAATTGTATCGACATGCAGCAGTGACGGAATATCTATACCACAAAATTCTGTAGAATTATTGAACCATATATATTTTATATTTAAGGTTTCATTTACGTATCCTTCACACTTGTCACATATTCGTTTATACCTGCCAATAAGGGATAGAAACAGAAGAACCGAATTCATATATTACTTTGTCTTTTTTACGATAAACTTTAGAATATAAACCTCATATTATAAAAGTATGTAAACTTTAGAAGAAAAAGTAGGTTGGGAGTTGAGCAAGTATTATCATAATCGTAACTACTGGATTATCGATAAAGTAACTCTCCCGAATAAATGGGACATCAGCCCGACTGTAACACTAAATTTACGTAACAGCAACTGATATTGGCATTAAACTTAAAAACATTATACCAACAATTAGTTATCATTAATCATAATTATTTATTTCATTAACAGCGACTAAGGGTGATAGTTAAGTAACGTTTATCCGTAAACTAAACTAAAATATTAACGCTCAGCCCAACACTATTATATGGTAATTAGTAGAGATATAAAAAGTTATGGAAATATTTGAAATGTAAAAAATACAGTCATAAGAAACAGCATATTTGACCATTAAAAAGCGGCCCATACACTAGACGAGCCAAAATTGGAAGAAACGTGCCAGTGTGTGGAGGTCTCCGTGCTAAGCACGCCGTGCATTGCATGCTACGATGGCAATCAAGACCGGTTTGATTTTCGGCGTGCCGTGCCACCTGCCGCCGTGCCATCCTGCAAGTGTGTGGACCAGTCCCGCGCCACGTGCTGCGAGTGGAGTGTCTTTTGAGGTTATTTTTCGTTCTCTCACGGCAAATACTCTCCTATATTTACCATGTCGACTGCTGACACACAAACTTTTCTCTCTACTAATCTCTTACCATTACGTTCATGGCTTTAAAATATAAATGGCTTGGATGGAATTTTTGAACGGTTTGTCTTACCTTTAAGTATTCATCCTTTAAAACTTCAAAAATAGCTTGACATGTTTCCGGTATGATGTGGCCAAGAGCTTGAGGTAAAATTATAGTTGAATCTTCATGTCCTCCAGTGACCTTACAGTGGCTAAATATCTAAGCGTGGCAACTAACCGTTGTTCCGCCGTTATAGCTTTTCTCAGATTAGTGTCTTGTCTTTCGATGCGTGGCCTAACCTTTTCCAACACATAACTAAATGTTTCGGCATCCATTCGCAAGTAGTTCCAGTAATCATTTTCATGATTTTCACGCAAGTCTTTCAGTAGTCTCATATCAGAATAAATTTCTCTCTCTTTTAACCAATTTTTCGTCCATAATTGTCTTCTTCTCTTTGCTATCGCTATGAATCGCACCAATCAACAATACTGTTAACGCTTTATGTTTAGTTACAAGAGGCATAGTAGTAAAATATCACAGCACGACAATACTACACAATATCACAATACCACAACCAACTTCTAGCACGTCACGGGTCTGACTAAACTGTCAGTGTGTGGGGCACAAAGTGCCATGCCTCAAGCACGGCGTGCCAGTATATAAAACTGCACGGCGTGCAATGCACGTCTATTGTATGGGCCGCTAAACAGCATGAAGATCTTTAGTTGATAGATAAGTAGGATAAAGGCTAGAATAACAAAGAGTATCTTCCCTTATCCTGTGGAATGATTTTAACTGTGAAGTGGATCTTCACATTTATAAACGGTATAAAACAATTCATTGTTGTCTTACGCTCTAACTGAAAAGGAAAATAACTGCGATCGTGTAGTGTATTATTTTCATTTCTAAATGGAAAATACTTACGTTGCTCCTTGGGCGATAATGTAGCGAATATATCGGGTTGGCGAAGAAGCAGTGTGTGCAGTGTGAACTCAAATCCCTACAAATTTCTCTAATATTGGAGCTAAATACATGTTTTTGCTGGCGAACTGACAAGATTCCCCACAACAGGGGAACGAAGCACTGTTGTTTGTACATAGTAGCGTTGGTTGACATATAAATAGTTGTAGAGAATTGAACCCGTGGATTTAAACAGACGTCTTGAGATTGAAATGCCACAAAATTGAACAATTAGTGAGGTGGTACGTCAAGGCATACTATAAATAAAAAACATTTTTAATATGTAAACAATTTCTGAAAAAAATAAGCGTAAAGACAAATTTTAATTATTATACTTTTAGAGATACATTTTGGATAATTCCAACAGTAGATATAATAAATACACAAATTGACCGAATTTTATATGAAGAACGTTAAAATACCAATCGATAGTGATTAACTCTATCTTGCAACCTCGACCCCAGAGTTTACCTTTTAAGCTGAAAACTGTAATTATTGTAGAGACAGATTACGCCAGTACTAAAGCAGATAAATTTTAAGTGCCACTTAAGTTTCATCCTCCACTAAAAATAAATAAACCTGTGACAAAATTAAAACTTAATATGGAATTTTTTATTAGTAGTTTTAATATTGATCAGAAGTTTAATAAATTAGAATTATATTATGAGAAACAAAATTAGAATTATACGTATACTGAAACAATTCATGTTCAACAAATGGTCAGATATCTGTGCCAAGATCTTTTCAAATGAGTTCATCCCGTACCCGCCCGCCCACAGTTGGACTTCCGTGGCATACAGAATACAGATGAGTAGCCTGCTACACGTCCGGGTTTTCTGTAAGGAGTCTGAAAGTTTAAGATTCATATTCAATTAATACTATAAATTCATCAATTGTCATTTATTTGGTGATTTATATCATTTGTTGATCTTATTAATCTCATTTATTTTTATATCTATTGTGGTTAGACGATAGTGAAAACGCTATAATAATCTACAAGATTAATTTTAACAAAATTTATTTTAACTTCACGTATTTGCAAATGTATTACAATTAGTTAAAACTTTCCTATAAAATATCATTTACCAGGGCCAACACTCTTTATCGTCGTAAAACTGGAGGGCTGGATCAGTACAGTTGACTTAAAAAAGAGTTACAGAGTGTTTATTTTTAATTTACGTATTAGGTCTTAGCAACTCCAAGATAAATGTTCGAGAGTTTTGGAGCTTTGAAGGGGAAGGTTTAAAAATAGGAGAAAAGTACATACGCGGTCCACTACCTTTACAACGATACATAAAAATGCAGGCCCTTTACCATGCAGGGTTGATGGGATATGTCACATACACGAGTAAAAAGGATCATCATCATTACGGACCGAATAACTTGCTTCCACATGTCTTTCTAATAAATGCCAATTTAGAATCCACAAGTAACCCAAGTGTATTCTACTTTGCAATTGACAACAAACTCGTCACTGTTTTCCTAACAATATTATTTATAATTTTGTTAGATAAGAACAGACATTGTAATAACATACAATATACATCAGGCGGTCTAGACTACACTACACAGTATCACATCAGTGTGCGATACTCACACGTTACATCAGTGTACAATGTTTATTTACAAAATAATGTATTTATTGGTACATTTTCTCGTTACCATCGTGGTTACCTATGATTAATTTTAAAACCGTCCGTTAACACTGAACCTAATCCCCTGGAGTGACTCGATGTTGCCTGTATAAAAATGAAGCTTCATATAAACTTCCAAGTTTATTTCATGCCCTCAGTGATAGACTTCGCTAAGGTTCAGCCAATTACTAACAATTTAACTTAAGTGTTTTAATAAAATAACTGAATACAACGTATTTAACCGTTTAAACACGAGTTTAATAAAATCTAGCTACGCAGTTCTACATTTGGATAAAAAAATACTTGTAAGACTTGTCGAACAACTTTTTTATTTAAATCTAGTGTTTCTTATTTTACAGTTGGACATTGCAATATATTTAGAAATATTCTAGTTGGAGTAAAATAACAATAGAGAAATGGAAGTAATAAAAAATGTTTAGGCCATGATTTAGGCTTATACTTTAACTTTTGTAAATCTAGCAATAGATGTTGATAAAGAAAAAGCCCGGCGCAAATTCTTTCTCTGAAATACGTTTAGTCCTTGATTGACTTCAGACATGCCGCACACCCCAATTTGTATGCAGAGCCTGTCGGAGGCGGAATCGATTTCAAAATCAACCCCTCAGTTCGGAAAGATCTTCATGAAGATATGGGAAACATGTGTCCAGAATACAAAAGGTACGCCGAAAGACATGTTCAATCAGATCTATATCGTAATGTATGGAGGGTTGCACGATTTTATACAATTTCAGCGATCGATCATTACTCTCGTTTATTTTGAAAATTACTGCATTAGTTAAATTTTAAATTTAGATAAAATCTATAAATTGTTAATTTTATTTATTTATACTTATTTTCAGTCTGAACTGCAGTCCTCAGCTTCAGTTCTATAGTTTCTTCTCACAAAGATAAACACAAACTTTTACTGTAGGCGCGGCTATCAAGAACAGTATTAAGAGATAAACTGAGGCTGCTACGGCAGCTATAAACTAAGTATGAAGTGTTTAAAACAATGGCAACATTAATTTCCTGGATAAGGCCAGGAGTGCCACTAGCGCTTGGATCTATAGAGTGCACCATAACCCGATAAAGTTGAAGCTAGAGTGCCGTCAGTTAACTGTGTACGTTTTTGCGCCACTAGTGAACACTTTGTTGGCCTGTCTTTGTTTCTTTACAACACTAAAGAGGTTTTCTTAGTCATTCGTAACTTTTACATTATTATAATTTTGGTCAAATTAAACAGAATAACACATATTTAAAAAAATTATTCAACAATGAAAATGTGTATTAGGTACAACAGTTAGTATCAATAAGTCGAACTAGTACGTATGAATGTTACTAAGTTGTTATATGAGATATACATTCCCAGAACTCTACAATAACATTTAGAGGATTACTGCCAGGAAGTTTATATAAGAATTAATAATATAAACAGATAAAATCATTTATAAAATCTAAGTTATTTTCGGCGAATAACAATTAAAAAAATGTATTACCTATTACTCAATTTTTCTGCACACATGTATGGGTTTATACACAATGTATTTTCCTTAGTTAACATATCTTTAACTAAATAACGTCAAAGGCTTAATCTAAGCCCTATTACATTAAACATAAAAATCTAACAAAACTAATAGAATGTAAAAATAGCCTATGCTTTCTTTAGAGCCACACCTAAAAAAAAAAAGGTTTATCAAGTAAAATATCAATTCGTGAGTAATAATTTTAAAACTTTTAATTTCTATAGGTTCATTATAGACGCTTAATGATCAAAAGTAATTGTTCTCTAATTTTTCTCTGAATATACATGGTAAATGAAAAGACAGGACCACCCTCTCTATTTTATGTAAGTTTACCTTAAGGAGATATCCTTTAGCTAGTAGTATAAAGTGGAAAGGAAGTTTCATATGGTGATTTTAAACACGTTTTGTGTCCCCCGAAAATGCGAGAGTTACCAGAAAATAATTTTTAATAACTTACTATGTTGCTAAGTCAAATAAAATGTTCAAACCGAAGACCTCCTAATATTTGCCAGTGAGACAAGCGTAGGGTAAACTCCTCTCTAGTTTTGAAATGTCTGAAGTGGTGTTTGGTTGTAGACCTCAACAATCGTGTTTCTTAAATCCTATAAGGTTTCTATTTGTGTTTTGTAAATTATGGATTTAATGTGATCTCATAGAAAAAGTCCATGGGTTTAAGGTTTGGGGACTGTACATTCTATTGTATTCGATTCTACCGATTAACTGACCACGTAGTTCAGTTACCAGCAAATTGTACAGTATGGTGGAAATGTGCTGAAGCACCATCCAGCTGGAAGTGAACGATGTCTTAATCAAATTTATGTTCATTTTCTCTAATAACAGTAGCTATTGCGGGGAAAATTTATTCCAGTATTATTTGCAAACACAGTTCGCCATTTAAGATTCCCATTAATACAATCGGTGTCCCAGTACCTGCAGTTGTGTTTACTCACAGCCCCATTGACTAAAAAGATCATCATTGAACACAACTTTTCGAACAAACAATGAATGAACATAAATTAGTGCTTCCGTTTGATCTCCAAATTGTAGACGACTGTCTAGATAGTTTCCATTTAACTAATGTGCAAGCTTAATTTTATAAGGCTGAAATTTATTTTTCTTCAGTAAACATATCAGACACTTGGGAAACGTCAAAGATTTGCTACTGATCTGGACTGCTGCGGATATTCAATAAATTGTGCTACAATTTCAAAATGTTTTTTCAAAATGTTTTTAGCCCTAAAGAAGGGCTACCTGAGTGTGAAGCATAATGCAATGGATCCAGATACTTGAAACCTATTTACTAAAGATCATAAATATTTTCTTGTCAACAGGTATATCAGGCTGTGCAACATTAAATCGCCTTTCTTTCTGCCTTATGATCAGTTTCACTTGTAGCCCCGAAAGTAAATATCATTTCTACTTTATCGCCGTGACTACAGGGCATTGTTACTCGTAGGCAGTAATAATTTTAGGATATTATTTAACAGTAATAATGGCAAGGCTATTCAAAATCAATTACTGTGATAACCCCAAAACAACACATCAAGAAACAGTAAGCACACAGTAATGATCTACTGGTAAATAACCACTCTAAAAGTATGACATGTCTTGATGAGATTGAAAAAAAGAAGAGACTTGTTTGTACTAAACACTAGTTCGAACAGTGAAAAACCGATGACTCGCAAATAAAACGTATGAAAATAAACAAATTTTGTATGGTCTTAAAAATGAGTGATCGTTTGAAAGGGTTTAACATTTAAAACTTTTTACTTACCATTAAAAGTTCCGTTTTTTCTAGGACAAGATTGTTTTTAAAAATCACGAAATGAAACTTCCTTTCCTGCACAACTATTTAAAGGATAGCTCCTTATTTAAACTTTAAAACAAAATAGAGGTGGAGGGTGTATACTTTGTATTCACCCTGCAGAATACCAGAATGTAACAACTATGAGTTTAACTGTATTTATCAACTGATAGCTAAAGCGAAGAACCAGACATGAACAAACATTGCCTTAACTATAAATATTTTAAAATTGTATTTGCCATCTAGAGAAAACAAAATGAATTTCTTTATAGGTGGAAAAGAAAACAATTCTCATCTATTGTCACCATTGTGCTCATCATGCATAAACAAGAAATGGTTTGATATCTTTATGTCTTTTATATTTTTCTTCTTTCTTTTATACGATACATATTCTCGTATATATTCTATTTATATTTTCTAAGGATTATTTAAGAGTTATACCCCATGTAATTTCCAAATATACCACATGAAGTACCTCTAACAGATATACATAGTACTCATAATTTGTATAATATTTCAGTTCTTTATACTCCGTGGTGAATCTATACAACCCCTAACAGAAAATATTACTCTAATAGATTGGAATGAATTGTCTGTTACATTTCCACGGATCATAATTTCCTACTTAACCACAGATGGCCGCGCATCTATACTACTCCTTATAACTGTACAATAGTAATACAGAAGAGAATTCATCATACATATCCATGAATTTAAACTATATCCTAACATAAGCTTAATATACTATGGCATTAGATGTTATATAATACAGTATTAGCCATAATAAACAGTACTGGATCAGCTGTAGTTTCCTTCTCGATCAGCTGATTCAATTGTCGATTGTTGCCACGGCTTCGTGTTCATTATTTCTTTCTTATTTGAGGTTATTTTTAGCTAACATGGTGCTAACAACGGTAGAGAAAGTTTTAGTCGTAGAGATTTTCGCTCATACGGAATTGGACGTGCGGGTGGGCCAAGCTTATCATACACTGTATTACGTTTTCAGGAACATTTTCACAAAAACCCGCCTAGTAATGATGTGATTCTTAGTGTTGTTGAAACATTTCGAAGAACAGGTAGTGTATTGACACAGCGACAGGGCTTTTCAGGTCGCCCAACTACTGGCTGTACAAATGAAAACCACGGAAGAGTGTTGCGAGAAGTGTTACAGTCACCGAAAAGAAGCCTAATGTGAGCTTCTCTTAAACTGAATATTAGCAATACGTCAATGCGAAGAATGTTCAAAAACATTTTTGGTTTGCCCTACAGGATACAAACTGGACAACCTTTGAACTGTAGAAACAAATAAGTCAGAGTTCAGTACTGTGCTTCAATGTTAGCAATATGCTATGAAGAACCTGAGTTTCTGAATGATGTATGGTTTACAGATGAATGTCATGTGCACCTTAATGGTTTCATAAACAAGCAGACAACACGTTTCCATGGATTTGAACGTCCTGACATTGTACTAGAGAGACCACAGCATAGTAAGCGTGTAACCATTTGGTGCGCTGTGTCTGGGAGGGGTATAGTGGGACCATAATTTTTTGAAGAAAGCGATGAGAGACTCTTACTGTAAATCAGTATCGATATAGGGCCAATCTTGATCGTTTTGTGAGAGGCCTCAGGAGATTTTGTCGTGCACGAAACCTGCCGTTCAATTCACAGTGGTTCCAGCATGATGGCGCAACCAGTCACACCGACGCTAACAACATTTCTTTCCTCCAACAAACCTTTGGCAACCGTCTCATCTCCCTTAGAACAAACTTTCCTTACCCAGCCCACTCCCTCGACCTTACAACACCGGACGCCTACGTCTGGGGAATGTTGAAAGAAAACATTTTCCGCGAGAAGCCACCATCTACCATCGTTCAACTCAAAGAAAAAATAACCATGTGTATTAAGAGAATGGTTATATACAACCCTTATTCATAAAAATGAGGCAAAACCTTCAAGAACGGTACGAGTGTTGCCTCAAAGTGAACGGGGGTCATACTGAACATGTTATTACCCGATTTTGCTTTCTTTGACTTGTATTTATTGGTAAAATCTATATGTAATGTTCCTGTTTACCATAGTAAAATATTACTCTTTCAGTACTGTTTATTTTGGCTAACAGTGTATTTAAATGCTTGCTACTTCAATATACATGTCCCTGAATCCATATTAGATCTTTTAAAATACACAATAGTAGTCACAAGTGGCTAACATCCTAGAGCAAACTTAATTTCATATTATAAGAGCTACTTGAAGGTTATTTCAGTGTCATGATAATTTTATAATTTAAAACGATTTATAGTGAGCCCATTGCGTATTATTCTTTGGTAGACATACAGTCAAAGAAACGCATTCCTTCTTTGAGTTGGTAATCTATACTATTTGAAAATATCGGTTTTCAACCAATTACTTACCATCTCATTTATAGTCTCATAGTTTACGACAGCAACTCAATTTATGACAAAAATATAAATGTTTTGTAATTAGTTGGAAACTTAACTGGCAGATTAACCGGTTTTACTATTAGGAAAAATTAATTTACACGCTAACTATATTTACAAAACGATAAATAAATCTGCCCCAAAATAATTTTCAACTAACTCCTTTCAAACTCGTTCTTTAGCCAAAGAAAACGGTTAGAACGGAAAGTTCCAACAACAAAGCCAGATCATACATTACAAAAGTTACACTTTGTTGGACTCCTCTACCAACTCTCGGGTTTTGTCCTCCCTCACTGGCGGATTGTATAAACTACGTATTATTTTAATAATTTTATATGAGATTTTAGTCTCACAATCAAATACACAATGGCAGATTTCTTATATTTAAGGTTTACTATTAGATCTATTATATATAATATATTCGTTACCTTTATTTATTCCTTCGACACTTTGACTAGAATTGTCACTGGGAAAATTAACTACAGCAGTTTTCCAAATAATAAGACCATAGCCCGGAAGCGCGGAATGTTTATCGAACATATCTTTCAGAACAGGCTTTCTTTAGGTTAATACAACGTTATACACAAAAGCTCAAAATAATATGAGAGGGTTTATTGATGTTTGAAAGGTTAATCTATATATATAAAAATGAAACTGTTCGTGTGTAACAGCATCACTCACAAACGGCTGGACGGATTCGCCTAATTTTTTTTTTTAATTTGTTCGTCTTGATCTGTAGAAGGTTATAGGATACTTTTTATCCCTTTCCCGATTCAGGATTCCGCCCCACTGGTTACAGAAATACCCGTAAGAAATGCATTGCAGCAAACATATGTTATTAAGTGAAAGAGTCTTTTCAAATTTTTAATCAGCTGTTCTTTGTAAACATATATTACACTTATAGTTTTAAAGCATAGAGTAAGCTTAAGAGAAACGACAAATTTTGTTTAAACTGTTTCTGCAATCACTGTTAAACATAGACTTTACTATCCAGATAATACAATTCAAATTTGACGTAAAAATTCACCTTTAACTGCAATATTTATTTAATATAAACCATGCTCATGCTTGATAAGAAGAGCAATGCAGATATCATAATTACTATCTTACGTTGGCTACAAATATAAAGAATGTTACAAAATCAACCTTAGTTGTTTTTTTTGACAGAAGTATGGTTCTCAAAACTCCGTGTGTACATATTCTCTCGATCGAGACAACAAAGCAAGCTCAATCGTGGCATCGGAGATATAACTAATTTAATCTAAAATTTATTATAGTAAAAAAAAAATTTACTAAGTAATATAAGGACTTCGGTTCTTAAGATTTGCGTGCGAAGCCGTGGGTAACTTATTGAAATGCGCAGCGAAGCGCGCCGGGTCCGCTAGTATTTTATAAATTGAATTCTTCAAACAGAGTAAAGGCTCTAAGGTTTTTTTTAGGTTATTGCAATTATCATGTATGTTGTCATCATTTTCATATGCTTACTTTTTGCCCGTGAAGATATACTTTAACATGTTATTAGCCTAGTGTAAAAATGATGATCTTTTAAAAAGAAATTGAAGAAAAAGTATCTTTTCTTTCCTTAAAAACTTGCCTCATGATACAATAACATGTCTAAGTGAGGAATTAACGGCCCCTGTTGATATATATATATATATATATATATATATATATATATATATATATATATATATATATATAGTATTGCCACCTTTCAGTTCAATATTTAATAACTTAAATTGTTTCGATTTTGGGATTTTTAAATATGCATTTTATAATACTCAAATTTTCTTTTACTTAATAATTGAATTTTAATTACGCAAACATAGCATGGAGAAATTAATCTACAAATCCATTAATTGATTGTATCTCAAAATATATCAAGAATCATTATCCATGAAAATATCCCTGATATTTAAATACACTTGGCTAATTATTACAAATTATATTATTTTTGTAGTAAAGTTCATTTTTAAATATCATTTTAATAAAATTTAAAGTGAACCATCTTATCGAAAATACTTTTAAATGTACTACAAATAGTTTTTAGTAATATTTTTGTTGATAAGTCAAACTGTTTTACTGGAATTTAATTTTGTAATGTAATCGATTAAATTTAAGCACGACTCATTTTAAATAAAAATAAATTTGAAAATATTTGTTTTCTTTTTCCATTGACTGAGTATTATTCCAAATATTTCTTTTTTTGCAAATATACATGACGGTCTTAACAAGAATAGATTTAAACTATTTAAACTTACAGGAGCCCAAGCTTTAAATACTGCTTCTACTAAATTGACCATGAACTGTAGACTGCCCACTCAAGGAGTGCAATAGGTAATCGAAGTTTTAATCCACAAAATGGCCTAGTGTCACGACCCTCTGTTTGCACTAGCAGTTTGTTCTATAGAGTGTTTGTTCAGGCTCGTGTTTGAGTTTCTCTGACAATATCACATTACATTATTTATTCGATCCTGACACCGCCCGCATAGTTTATCCAATCGCACGAACTTGCCGAGGGCTACTGCAGTTAAGAGGAGGAATAAAGTTAATAAAATAACTTTTAGATTTATTGTATCCGTTGTATATTATTAACTGAAAATGAATCGACCATCCGTTAGAGTGAATGTTAGTTAGTTGTTAAGAGCCGGCAATATAGACAGTATCTTGAGTGTTACACTATAAGAACAATGTTAAATTTCAAAACCTTTTACGCCATTTTATTAGTAGAAGACTAATGGGAGATTTATTGTTTCAAATATATGAAAATATTTGAAATTTATCTTTTAAAGTGTAGACTTTTACGCATTTAAACGATGAAATACAAACAAATGTACCAATAAAATGTATATTAGGAAGGCGGTTGGATCCATATTAATCATGTGTTCAATAAAACATATACTATAATTATTTTATGATTCCAACAAAGTCGTAAAGGTATTATTTAGTTTACGATTGTCTAATGGGACTAAAATCAAGAAGGCAACCAGTACAGCCTGTTCTTAAAACGTAAAAGCAAAGTGGTTCCATAAAGACACATAAATATGTACAGTATTTAGTTCCAAGTGTGGTACTCTCACTTCATTATCCGGCCTGATAAGGGTTAACTAGCTAGTATATAAATTGTTCAAAGTATTACGTGGAACATAATTTTTTATAAAATGTATTAAACTAAGTTTAACTATCTCAAATACGTACATTCAAATAGAATATCAACATCCTGAATATCATGAACCTGCAAGTATTTATATCAAGACACCTACGTCTATGGAAAGGACTATAAATTTCGAGTACTTAAACACCGCAAGGAAGTTTACATTAGGTTTTCAAGATAAACTGTATTTAGTCAGATGCAAAGTCGAGAAGGTTTGATCACATGTTAATATCTAGTTGCTTAATGATTTTAACATGACTGTACATGTGTATTATATCCTTTAACCTTTCAGAATAGCTGGATGTACCGAATCAGAGCAAACGAATTCAGTTTTCATAATCGTTATTTATTTTGAGATTTAATTCTTTTTTAATTATGTTATTTTATACTGCTGTAATTTTAAAGCGTTCTCGTTATTATTTACAATTTTAAAACTCGAAAGCCAAACATTGCTAATAGATACACACGTAGGTGGTTACCATCTAAACAAATTAAAAAAGCTTTGCTAATGCTATATTTCAACAAAGTATGTGAGACTATGGGTAGCACATCCTTGTTGTAACATACGACGTACGTTATATAACAAGTTACTGTTACGTTTAATATAAAACCAAAATTTAATTTGACCAGATGCTATTCCCTAGCAAATACAACTTGCATATATTCAACGGCTCGTGGTGTATGTGAAGAGGATTACTCCACTTACTGACCTGACACCAGTACTGAACCATCAACAGACGAGGAACGTGTACGTGTAATGCTCTGTCGACACGACGTTCACTTGGCGCGATCCCTTTAGTTGATTTCCCTTGTGAACGGGAAACCACTGAATTAACAACACATTTCTCAACACCGCTCCGGACTTCCACAAAATAAAATATAAGTGCCTCTATAACTTGATTTGACGGCCAAAATACAAAATACTCCTCAACCAGCCACAATTTTACACCACTATTTTATGAATATGAATATTTTGTGAATAATTCTCTATTTCGAAGATAAAGAGCTAGGAATTTTAAATCATACAAGTGTCAAGACTAGTTTACTATTAAATTCGAATCACAGCAGATCCATTTTGTGTTAGTATGCGACTAATCGTTTCGGCTGAAAATATAGTCCAATGTGTCAACAAAATAAAGTGAAATCGTTTTAGTCTAATAATGATCAGAAAGATACTTTTTTCAGTAGGGGTTTCAGAATAATTATATTGACTGACGTTCAGGATTTTGAGACCTGAATTCAACAATTTATAGAATACGCATTCAATACATTGTACGTGTGCTACTACCATACCCCAAACATATTAAATGACATTTGGTTAGCACATGGGTAAATTTATACGATTCAGCCCAGTTTGTATAGGACGGATTATAACGCATTAATTACAAACGAGTGAGTACATGTTATCTATGCGCATCCAATCTGATGATCTTTACCACCAATTTACGGTAGTTGGGAAGCAGATTACTGAAGCATATCTTGTAACACTCCTGACGGATATTGGATGTTGCAATATTTACCGAATCAAAGTAGTAAGTATTACGGATATACAGATTTTTACCATATTGCCATGAATGACCTCAGGAATGTTAGGACTGCTCGCCGTTGTTTTTAAGATGTCTGGTAACAATCCAGTTAGAGGTTTAAACATTTGCACACCAGGTAAACGAATGAGAAGGAAATTGTGGGGAAAGGGAAACTGCCAAATATTGTATCCCTAAACAATAACTTCGGTTTGTAAGATATGTTATTGATATTATATCATATCTCTGCTGGAGATATCCAGATTGTGATTACATTATGAGGTATGTTTTATATATTACTGTTTGTTTCAATGACAATACTGATCTAGAAGATGCGTTTAACAGTAATAATCCAAATATCACGAGATTATGATTACAAAATAATTAACAATGCAAATCATTACCATTAAGACTGACGCAATACTTTGGGAAAGAGTATACTAAAGTAATATTATGCAAGTTTTAGCACAAATTATTATTTGATAAACTTAATACAATGTAATGAAAGAATTATGCTTTTAATGTTCTGTACCCAAATATTACAAACTATGATGTACAACATGTTTCTTATTACTAGCACATTATATTACAACACGGCACACATTCCCATGCCTGCTTTAAATATGTAATACGGAATAAACATATTAGCGTAGTGCAGGTGTACTTCCCACTGCAATATTAACAGGATATTGAGTGTGTGAAGTAGCACCACGATGTGACACAATTTCGCACCATCATTATTATCCCGATGCGCCAGTCTTCAGTGAGGTGGATTTTTTATCTTTATCCACGAATGTAACACTAAATCAGTATTTTCCTGTATGATAGTTATAGAATCATTCTATGTTTCCGCTTAATTAGTATTGAAATATTTAACCATTAACTGAAATAACAAAACTAAAACTTCACTGAATTGATTTCATTCAAGAATCAAATAAATAAATTAGAGCAATTACATAAATATTATTATAACGCACCTATTATTCTTCTAAAAAATAATAAAATATAAATGAGAACTTTTAATTATGAGTCTTTTCATATTTTACTACCGAAAATTACTTTTTCCATCAGGTTAACGATTTTAAAGCTCGCATTGCGTAACAGACAAGTTCTGTGTTAAATGTAAAAGTGAGATTAGTGTAATATTCTTATAAACAGGTTTTAATGTTATTTAATTTGTAAAAAATACAAGTCTAGGTAGTACGACAACAAATCAATTGTCCCGCAGCTAAGGATAGAACAAAGGACAACCCACGGGCAGACGTTTGCACCATTACACTACTGTTCCACTAGGCCATTGAGTTGAGCTGCTTGAATAATACTGTCTTGTGACATTGAGTCATGTAAGATGTTATTACGCTACGTTCGCCGGCAGCATAGTGAAAAAAATCGGGGACACGTCATTCATTTATCGACGTTTGCCCGTCCCGTGTGCAGCGCTTGTTTAATATTGAGCTTATTATCTTTCTAAAGTAAGTGAAAATTTGATGTCACGAATATTCACCAAATAATGTGTAAACGAACACTACCTAGTTCTTGCTGTAAGGATATTGCGACCGTTTTTTTTTAGTAAAGTAAGGGACGGTAATCTTGTTGAAACACTCAGGGAAACAAGTATTTTTTTTTTATTCAATCACTAATCCTAGCAGTAAGATGCAAGTAGAATAGGCTGTGATTAATTGCATCTCTATAAAATTCAGTCTCATTATATCTCCAGAAAATTAACTGTATAGTTATTCAAGGATCGTCATTTAATGTTTCTACGGGGGAAAAGTGGAACGGTAAAGACCTTCTATAACTACGCCAAGGATGCGGTGACATATTTTCGTGGCGTCCAAACGATGAGACATATGGTATTCTTCCGACCTGCTTAAAAACTTTCCCGAATAAACCTAGGTTAAACTTAATTTTGTTAAATCATCATTCATCTGTTTCTATGTTCCATCCACACGTCATATATTTGTATGTTCAATCCACATTCCATATGGTTGCATTTTTAATCTACAATTCATTTTATGTAAACCGTGTATTAAAATATTTCTAGACTCTTGTTTGGTTTTTTGTTTGTATTTGTTTCGTTATAATTCTGACGTATCACTTTTACTGTTAAGCCAACAGGAATTTAAAGGAAAAAAATATGTAACAAATGTTACATTAAAAGGTAAAAATATACAAATAACAACTATATAAATTCACTTTTACCAATTTGCGTAAAATTTAGGAATGGAATTATATGCCAAAATAAGTTAATTTTAGCACTCGGCTAAATTTAACAACTGAAGTAATGCTTTCTATTTTTGGTTAGACATGAAAATCGATCTAAAAATAGGAATTTTTAAGCATACGTGGAGAATAAAATAAAAAATTACAAATATATTTTCCTGAATCGATTTTAATAAATAAATTAAATAACAGCAAAATGAAATAAGTGAGGTATTTTAAAGACTTGTAATAAATTAATGAAAAATAAATAGTTTCACAAGAATTACACAAATATGTTAAAAAATAGAGACAAGACATTTAAAGAACGCAGATAACTGGTGACAAAGTGAATAAAACATGTGTTTTCACAAAATACTATTCATCAGAGAAAATCGACCAAATAACAATTTTTTCATATTTTTGTTAATCAAGGGGGTCTTGTTAATATGTCAATGTCATGGTCTTATTCAACATTCATAATATGTCCTGGTAGCAGAAAAAGTGGACTCATCTGAATACCTAGTCAAAACCGCGAAAGGTGTAAAAAGAATAATATATTAATTTGGAGCCTGCCAAAAATATCAAATCTATTGTAATGATATCGTTAATACAATAATTTAAAAAATAATCGATATAGGAGCGTAATTTATTAGGTTTGAAATATGTTAGTTTTTAAGTAAATATTCTCTATCACTTGAACCCTAACTGAAAAGCCCTTTTTACAACCTTGAACATTGCTGAATAAATGTATTTTTTATTTCTTTATCGATGAACAATTTTACTGTCAAAAACATGCTACATAATTCATGGTTATATTAGGGATAATTATTGAGTGCCAATAATGGTTTATTATTAACTGAACGAAGTAATCCTATAGGGTGACAGTTGTGTATGTCCTAAATTAGAACAAATTCTCGGTATTATGAAAATCTGTACGAAAGGACGCCGGTTTAGTAAATTATTTTTAACTGTCCCATATACTAGAGAAACTGTTACATTTTCTGAATATTTTTTCAATCAGCACGGGTTATGTTACCAGTGTATATATGTCTCAATAATACAATATATTTATTTGTAAAGAACAAATAATGTTATTTGAAAATCTAATTATAGTTCTAGATAAGGTGCACGAGAACACAATTATTGATATAAAAATGTGGAAGAATGTTCAAAATAAACATGTCCACCTCTGAAACAAATTTCCCCGACCATTCGAGATCACTGGCAATAAAAAAATTTTAAAAACAGATAATAGATGAATAGCGTCGTTGGAGAAAGAGCGCTCCGTGGGTTGGTCAGTTTCTGTATGAGGCCTGTCCCGCCTCCCAAATGAGCGATGGTTGGACACTGTGAACCTTCGCGACTTGTATAGTAAGCTCTCGAAATTCGAATGTTCTCAATGCACCAATACACTTATAAGGAGCTGTAGCGACGCAGCGAGTCAGTGAAGTTTCAGAAATAAATTTGTGAAGTGACTGAACCAGTGACCGTGACAGATGTTAAATAGACCCGTGTGTAAATAGATAGGTAATATACTGAATAGTGGTATTGTGACACTAAAAAATCGTGAAAGTTTTATAAACAACCATTTAATTTATTCAGCCTAGTTTTAACTTTGTAGGTACTATATTTATATTTATTTATAAAATATATAAATATTTTGTGGACTTAATATATTATAGTGTTTTATTTAAGCAAACCCGTGTCTATGCTATATTCTCATTTATATATTGCATTCCACGTTATAATATTTTAGAATGATCTACTATTTTCTCAAATTTAAATCTACACAAATATCCAGCCTTTATGACGAACCTAAGCTGCAAGTTTTAAAAGCTGTTAACTGCCATTTTATATTTTGATTCAAGATTATTATCAATAATATCCTGAATTATTTTAAATATTTTTAAGTACGTTACAAAACAATAAACCGACTCGATCTAGTCATTCCTACTTTTTAGGAGAGATTACTATTTAGCAAGCCATTTAGCGATTCAATTGTATTGCATAGATTCATGTGTAATATAGCTAACTGCCATGATATTTGTTTACGTAATGTTTTTCATTGTTTGTAGCCTGAAATAACCTATAACAAAGGGTAATGACAATCAAGTACAGAGAAATTCTAGGGTCTAAACCTCTTGACTAGAACATTTATACCCTTAATACTGTAAACTGTGCTAACACAGTGACGTTAATACATTTCCATAACGATATTTGATGTTTACACCATTGTGTGACAAGTTATAGCTTTACCTTAGCAGAGGCCGTAAGCTGAATTTATGCCACGTAAATATCAGTTTGAACACGAGATTATGGATTTGCGTGTGTGACCTTTCAACAAACTAGATTTACGTACCCAAGTAGTATTTATGTATTCTTAAACTTTACAATTAGTATTTAGTAATAACAATCAGCAGTGAAATGTTTACTTTTAGTTACCACAAAGGTACCTACTGTTTGGTTAGAACATATTTTAAGATAAAACATAATTAATACCATATGAAACATATATTATATTTTACTGGGTATTTATGACAACAGGTTTCAAAAACCCTTATTAATACATTACATATGAGGGAGGGAAATTATTAAAAACTGTGCATTAAATACTTTTGCATAAAATGTTGAACTTGGCGTTCATTGACAATAAAGCCTAGACAACAATGCAATTCTGCAACAATCGATAGTTTAGCAAGCGCATGCCGGTTTCATTGGCACAATCATACGACCAAAGAGCCCTTTGGAGGTGGCGGATAGAGTATGCACATATCTCTAAAGAAAAATATATAACATAACATAGAATCTGGGAGACGAGGTGGCTATTTAAGAAAAGCTAAGTCATATCCGCAATGGCCAATTCAGCAATGGGGAGGTTATCGTTTAAGAAGCTTCCAACTTCACAGTACTAATGGGGTGGTGCCCCAACGTATGAGTTAACATGACTTAATCCATTAGTCTGAGGAAACAATCATTGCTCTAACATATATAAGTAAGCAATATATGCAATACCAATAACTGTTATTTTAGGAAAGAAAACGGCCATACTATTACGTTGTGAGCACTGTACAAACAATTTACTTATCTGTTTGTTTCATTAAAATATGATACAATGTGTACTTTAATTCAATATCGCTCTCTAAAGAAGTGAAGTATGAACGCTTCACAAAAAGAGCCGGTGCACGGTTTTGTAGGAATGTGCGAATTGAAAGTAATCTATCCTGATACAACAAAACCGAGATATTGTATTAAAAGTGTTGTTAAAAAATAATATCCTTAAAATAAATTAACTGTTGTTTTAGTTTATGTACCCACATAATGGTTTTATAAATAATGTATGAACCAACATTAATTATTGTCTATATATGTTTACCTGGTATTTTATAAACATGTGGGTATATAACCTATCAAAAGTGTGACACAAAATCTATAAATCATGATTTTAAAAAAGACAAACAATCGTCAACATTGGTACGTGATTCTTCTTCTAAATAAATCATATAATATGCTGTATATCATTTTACTTATAATGTAACAAGCCTTCTTAAAGTGCTACATTACGACACGTTCTAAGCAACACTGATATATTTACAAAGTGAATCAAATATACAAGACGGCTCGCGCTAACAGGCGACATTGTAAGTAAAGGGAAATCACTGATTGTCAATATCGCCAGATAAAACCGGCTCTTCAGAATAAATTGAAATAAGCTCCCACAAAGCACAAGCTCTCACTCTATCTGTGACGTCATTCCGTCTGTGCTTCTTCAGCGAAGTTCTGTTTCGAATATTTTGGTCTTCCGATTTATTTCTCAGTCAAATAAAAGGTTGAATTTCAGTTTGTTGAGACGGTAAATTTTAAAAAAGCTTAATGTATTATTAGGTCCATGTGGAACTTAGCTATCTTAAGCTTGGAGGTGCCCACTTATTTCTCGTTAGCAAATAATGTTGGCTGATTTTGTTTACCTTCACCTGACATTCTACTCGGATAGGGTAGATTCTTTATCTTTGGAACTACATTTCCACTGGAGTAGACCTAACCGATCACTCTATCACGGAAGATGCTCTCTTCAAAATTAGTTATTCCAAAATTATTAACCATATATTTTAAGTCACAATTAAAGAAAAATATATAAATTACTATTGCCATATGTTGTTGGTTTTACATACGTTGAACACTGTTGCTACTGCATAAACGTATCCGATTATATTATAATATAATATCTAGAATCTTAAATCTAGAATTAGATTCAGAAATCGAATATAAATAATGCATAAATATGTATCCAGTGTATAGACAAAGCTAGTGTACCTGTATTCCCGATGATGCCTAAACGCAATACAAAATGGTTGCCGACTAAGCAAGTGTATTGCTAATGAGAGGTAAATTTATTCAAGCTAAGGGTTGCCGGAATGGAATTGCGCTGATTGAACGAGCAAGGATTATCGGCTAAATCAGTGTACTCTCAATGAGATGTAAAAGTTGCAAAGCGAAGAAGGAGGTTAACGGGATCAAAATATTTCCATTGCATCCCTAATGCAGCATTGGTGTTCAACAGTAACAGAATTGATAACAAATCTAGAGCATCGCAAATGTTAAAAGGTTAGCAAGAAAAAAACTACTTTCAACAGCTTGTACTGTTACATCACGACTATCCACAAATAGACACTAAAATACGTTTTAAGAGTACGTAATTAATGATTGAAAGTGTATTACTCCATTCATTTAAGTGGCAATACGCACTCTATAATAAGCATACATGGCCATAATATGTATGCAGCATAATATATTTGACACGCATTTGATTTAAAACATATAAAGGGTTTAGCTTTCCCCAAAACAGTACGGCAATTCACTAAATTATCGTGTAGTTTTTACGGCACAATTTTATTACATTGTATCTATGACAAAAACACTCCATTAAATTGCGGTCATAACTATGCGTAACGTTACATACAATTACGAGCATTACAAATACCCTAATAGTTGACTTAGCTTTAGATTAAATAACTGTTACCTTACTATTTGTTCCGACCCCACGACATAAATTAGAAAGCGATTGTGAACTATTCAGTAGTTTAGTCGTCCACAGGGAAATAAACACAGCCCTCTGCTGGTTCCCGCAGCTATGACTCAACGTCGAGTCGGCAGTGAATAATTGAACACAATATCCGTATAACCACGTCCAGCGTACCAAATGTACCGAACTCTTCTGTATATATTGTTAACGACAGCGATGGTGCCAGAACACTGCACTATCATTTTTACGCTGGATGATTGATCAAGTAAATTATTGGTTTCACCAGTGAAACCGACACTGCTCCACGTTTAACATCAGTTGCCATCCTGTGCGGATCTCTACTGCGTCGTTGAATTGTTTCACAGTTGTATAAGAATCATTTGGTCAGTTAATATTATTTTTTAATTATATATTCTGGTTTAGTTTAGCTTAATATATAACTACTTCATAAACCACCTTAGATTTTGTAAATATTAATTTAGAGATAAATCTAAATACCAATAGTTGTCCTAAAACTTTCACCCTCTCACTTAATAATTGAATAGTTCAGAATTTTCACATTTCCTCTGATATTATGCGTTAACAACCTAGACACATATCATTCACAAAATTTAAAACTACCCCGCTTTCCCCAAATTAGAGGATGGGGTGCTAATAACATATTTAAATGTGATTTTTACCGTCTGCCATTTTCACCCTGAAAATCACTTTGAACAATTACAAACCTATAGATTTTTAGAATTATTTAAAAAAATATAACCTTATATACATGATTTTTTTTTAATGACTATCATTCAATATAAGAATTTGTACTCAACAACATAAAAGCGACATGTTGCAGAATAATTTAAATCAGCTAAGAATAGTTGTACTTATGCGTGGATAAACATGGGGTAAATATGCATCGATATTGTTGTAATTCAAAGAATTAAGTTCTTTAAAGATTCACTATATATATAACAATCCTTTTGGGACGATGGCGGTTAAGCAAAGGTTAGTTAGGCCGAACACATTTTGGTCCTAAACTAGAGTTCGAACGAGAGTGCTACAATTGTAGGAAAGTCATACAAAGCGGGTGTGACAATAAAAGTTTGGAACTGTCAAACTTGTTGACGTATTGGTTGGGAATTATTGGAGGAACTTTAACAGCCGGTCTCCTGAGTACAATGGACGTGAATTGCCAACTTGTTTGGGATGATTTACAACAATGGCTTGATCTTTCTGCCGCTACTCGGCACTGAAGGTAGATATTAACATAACTAAGTTCAGTATACGGACTAAGTCCCTATTAAAATTGTAACTTCGAAATACCATATTATTGTGTTATGAACCAAAATTAATCCAATATTTCATAATAAAGATCTCATAACTACTGTTATTTAATTTAAAGCATAAAATAATCTCTGGTTTTAGGTACTACATATTTTTATTTACATTATACGCTGAGAGCGTTATTAAACTTTCAATATAGGCACAATTGAAAGAAGATTAACATTTCAACATGTATCTATAATCCCTTGAATTTGCTCATTTGCAATACTTAAAAGTATACAGAATCGTTATTTTTATCATAACACAATCCATTGATACTATCTAAAATATGATTTTTTTATGTCATATCATCAAATGTTTTACCCGTTTTTGTGTCAATATTTGCCAGTATGAAATGTATGTACGGTATATTGTTAAGAGTTTAAAATTTATGACACCGGACTAAACCTAAATCATGTCACCTTGGAATAAAGGAATGCCAACTCTGTTCCACCCTCTCTAATCATAGCAGGGACAGTACTCTATCCTGTGTTGATCGCTTGAGGAGGTACAGTGTACTAAACCTCAATCACGTCACCTTGGAATAAAGTAATGCCAACTCTGTTCCACCCTCTCTAATCAAAGCAGGGACAGCACTCTATCCTGACCAGATCGCTTGAGGAGGTACAGTGTACTAAACCTCAATCACGTCACCTTGGAGTAAAGTAATGCCAACTCTGTTCCACCCTCTCTAATCAAAGCAGGGACAGCATTCTATCCTGTCCAGATTGCTTGAGGAGGTACAGTGTACATAACCTCAATCACGTCACCTTGGAATAAAGTAATGCCAACTCTGTTCCACCCTCTCTAATCAAAGCAGGGACAGCACTCTATCCTGTCCAGATCGCTTGAGGAGGTACAGTGTACTAAACCTCAATCACGTCACCTTGGAATAAAGTAATGCCAACTCTGTTCCACCCTCTCTAATCAAAGCAGGGACAGCACTCTATCCTGTCCAGATCGCTTGAGGAGGTACAGTGTACTAAACCTCAATCACGTCACCTTGGAATAAAGTAATGCCAACTCTGTTCCACCCTCTCTAATCAAAGCAGGGACAGCACTCTATCCTGTCCAGATCGCTTGAGGAGGTACAGTGTACTAAACCTCAATCACGTCACCTTGGAATAAAGTAATGCCAACTCTGTTCCACCCTCTCTAATCAAAGCAGGGACAGCACTCTATCCTGTCCAGATCGCTTGAGGAGGTACAGTGTACTAAACCTCAATCACGTCACCTTGGAATAAAGTAATGCCAACTCTGTTCCACCCTCTCTAATCAAAGCAGGGACAGCACTCTATCCTGTCCAGATCGCTTGAGGAGGTACAGTGTACTAAACCTCAATCACGTCACCTTGGAATAAAGTAATGCCAACTCTGTTCCACCCTCTCTAATCAAAGCAGGGACAGCACTCTATCCTGTCCAGATCGCTTGAGGAGGTACAGTGTACTAAACCTCAATCACGTCACCTTGGAATAAAGTAATGCCAACTCTGTTCCACCCTCTCTAATCAAAGCAGGGACAGCACTCTATCCTGTCCAGATCGCTTGAGGAGGTACAGTGTACTAAACCTCAATCACGTCACCTTGGAATAAAGTAATGCCAACTCTGTTCCACTCTCTCTAATCAAAGCAGGGACAGCACTCTATCCTGTCCAGATCGCTTGAGGAGGTACAGTGTACTAAACCTCAATCACGTCATCCTTCGCATAAAACTACAACCGAACACCTAGAAATTTCCGATAAGTGATATGCCGCCGATAAGTGATAGGGTTGGCAATAATCACAAGCCGGTTCTTGCTACATTCTGTGTACGTTCAACTGTAAGATATAAACCATCTAAAAGTGACCGTTGCTATCTGAGATGTTAATCTAGTAAACTTCCCCTGTTCAAGGATACCAAAAGTAGCATATAGTTTAAGTAGTACTTGTATAGCTTCCGGTACTTAAAAAACCATGTAAATATACAATGAACATTGAATAAGTGTGTTTCTTCCCTCAATATTACTGAAAGTGTTAAAATATAATAAAAATAATTAAAAACTGAACTCTCTTCTTTGGCGTATTGCAGTATATATTTTATTGCATTGTATCAAGAACTGCTGGGATAAAATGTATGAACTGAAACTTAACAATACCGACCCTAGCCGAGCTATAAGATACAATAAAACTAATCAGCTAATTTATCAGCCAAGCAACTGACATCATTCACTGCAGAACGAACAGATAGCGTCTGCTGCTGCTCCTCGGTAAGTAATGGCCCTCAGTACGTCTGTGTTAGTCTAGCTCTAGCAAGTGTTTGACTCGGTCTGTTGTCTGTGCGCTTCACCGCCTCTACACAATTAAACTGATGACGCCCTTAGAGAGCTATTTCCACTTAGAGGCACTGAGTAATGGGCTTTACTTTTGGATATTTGCATTCATCTACTTGTAACGGAATCTACAAAGAGACAAATTATACCTGTTAAATACTGCTTATAATGCGAGGTGTAATAAATTTAACGTTAGTGACTTCATTGACTTCATCACGTTTTTTTTTTTTTTTTTTTTTTTTTTTTTTTTTTTTTTTTTTTTTTTTTCCCTAAATAGTGAAAAGACTGAACACATAAAGGTGCAGTTAGTTATTTAGAAAATGTATATTAGAAACATATTTAAGCTGTTGGTAAACTAATTGCATAGTGCAAAAAGAAGGCAAATGTTTTATTATGATAACATTTAAAATATTTAACTCATTAGTCGCTTCTAAAACTTACATTAGTACAACTTTAAGAATGTAAGTAGACTATTAGTACGGCATACTTACAAAATGGCGTCACTGACAGAGTTATACAACTTACCTGCAATCAGAACGTATATATTTAACGAAATAAGTATTTTAGGTATTGAAAATATTATTAAGGTAAATATTTATATTAATAAAAGAAAACTAACATGGTTCTACAACTTTAACAAGTATTTTTTTATGTTTTAACGTAAAACAGATGAGACAGTTAATGAAATGAAATATAAAATCCTTTCACAGTTCAAAAGCTATGATGTGAATTCTCACACATACAGGTTAAAGGCGTTTACCACTGCTTTTCACACATTTCCTATAGATAACACTTGTCCGATTGACAACTCTCGCGACAGGTATGGGAAACTCTCAATATATGAAATGAATTTCAACTTTTGGAATATCTTAATCCTAATCCTAATAATATAATAAATGCAAAAGTGCCTTTGTTTGTTTGATTTGCTTTCAAGTATAAACTATGCAATCCATTGCACTGAAACTTTACATGTACATCCTTAACGTCTTTTGTATGATATAGGCACATTCCTATTTCGAAAATCCCCCCGGGCTACGCCCAACTGTCTCTACAGTAGAGAAAAATTACATCTTGGTCTCTAAATTGTGAAATATTAATTAAAAGACTCTGTCAAATGCAATCAACTGTTCTGTGTAAACATAGTTTCATGATACCACAACCATATGTTTAATTAATTTAACCACTATTTTAAATTTGTGTACATTTAAAGTAGTATGTAAAAAAGGAGTAACCATTAGTTTTCACGCCGTTTTTAGATTTCAGTGATTTGGTAAGTACTCATCTATCTTAGAAAATGGCAGATTCACTGGCCGCGAGGAGGCTGCCGGTGAAAAATACACAATGATGTTCAATGGTACTGTGGCATCTGATTTAATGAGCACGATGAGGTTGCCGGTAATACTACAGAAATTTATGTTCAATAATGGTAATGATGCAACATATTCACTGGCCGCGAGGTTGCCGGTAATACAACAGAAATTATGTTCAATGATGGTAATGTTGCAACAGATTCACTGGCCGCGAGGATGTTGCCGGTGAATAATACACAATGATGTTCAATGGTACTGTGGCATCTGATTTACTGAGCACGATGAGGTTGCCGGTAATACTACAGAAATTATGTTCAATGATGGTAATGTTGCAACAGATTCACTGGCCGCGAGGATGTTGCCGGTGAAATAATACACAATGATGTTTCAATGGTACTGTGGCATCTGATTTACTGAGCACGATGAGGTTGCCGGTAATACTACAGAAATTATGTTCAATAATGGTAATGATGCAACATATTTCACTGGCCGCGAGGATGTTGCCGGTGAATAATACACAATGATGTTCAATGGTTACTGTGGCATCTGATTTACTGAGCACGATGAGGTTGCCGGTTAATACTACAGAAATTATGTTCAATAATGGTAATGTTGCAACAGATTCACTGGCCGCGAGGATGTTGCCGAGTGAATAAATACACAATGATGTTCAATGGTACTGTGGCATCTGATTTACTGAGCACGATGAGGTTGCCGGTAATACTACAGAAATTATGTTCAATAATGGTAATGTTGCAACAGATTTCACTGGCCGCGAGGATGTTGCCGGTGAATAATACACAATGATGTTCAATGGTACTGTGGCATCTGATTTACTGAGCACGATGAGGTTGCCGGTAATACTACAGAAATTATGTTCAATAATGGTAATGATGCAACATATTCACTGGCCGCGAGGTTGCCGGTTATACAACAGAAATTATGTTCAATGATGGTAATGTTGCAACAGATTCACTGGCCGCGAGGATGTTGCCGGTGAATAATACACAATGATGTTCAATGGTACTGTGGCATCTGATTTACTGAGCACGATGAGGTTGCCGGTAATACTACAGAAATTATGTTCAATAATGGTAATGATGCAACTTATTCACTGGCCGCGAGGATGTTGCGGTGAATAATAACATGATGTTCAATGGTACTGTGGCATCTGATTTACTGAGCACGATGAGGTTGCCGGTAATACTACAGAAATTATGTTCAATAATGGTAATGTTGCAACAGATTCATGGCCCGCGAGGATGTTGCCGGTGAATAATACACAATGATGTTCAATGGTACTGTGGCATCACTGAGCACGATGAGGTTGCGGTATACTACAGAAATTATGTTCAATGGTAATGTTGCAACAGATTCACTGGCCGCGAGGATGTTGCCGGTGCAATGATGTTCAATGGTACTGTGGCATCTGATTTACTACGATTGAGGTTGCCGGTAATACTACAGAAATTATGTTCATGATGTACTGGCCGCGAGGTTGCGGCATGTTCAATGATGGTAATGTTGCAACAGATTCACTGGCCGCGAGGATGTTGCCGGTGATTAATACACAATGTGTTCAATGGTACTGTGGCATCTGATTTAATGAGCACGATGAGGTTGCCGCGTAATACTATACAAAATATGTTCATAATGGTAATGATGCAAACTACAGGTAATATAAACTGAAATTATGTTCATTGATGGTAATGTTGCAACAGATTCACTGGCCGCGAGGATGTTGCCGGTGATAATAATGATGTTCAATGGTACTGTGGCATGATTTACTGAGCACAGGTTGCCGGTAATACTACAGAAATTATGTTCAATAATTGGTAATGATGCAAACAATTCACTGGGCCGCGAGGATGTCGCCGGTGAATAATACGTAATGATGTTCAATGGTACTATGGCAACAGATACACTGAGTGTGAGGAGGTTGTCAATAAAAACACAAATGATTATGACCAATGGCGGTGTGGCACAATTGCTAGAAGACTACATGAGAAAATCGCAAATTGATTACCAACAACAATTTGCAACAGTATATCAATCAGCCCCCAACATTTTAACATATGCTGTTAAAATAATGATACAGGACATTGTGCAGCATATGATACTGGTATTTCCACATAGGTAAGACTATATAGATATTAAATCTGTGGTTGGAACAGGTAATAACCATCCGCACAGATTTTTAGCTATAATTTTTTGATATCCTATTTATCGCTGGTAGGCGACTGTATTAGCTTTATTTTTGTGGAATAACCCACTAGATATAGAAACTGTTACAGTTATTATACATAGCAGTACAAGCATTTATCATCTACTATAACTGTTATATAGTAGTCATGGCATAACTATTATGTTACAAATTTATAAACTCTAGCAAAACGACTATCAGCCTAAAAAGGACAATAAGACGCTTGAAATATATAGTTCTTTGAATTTTATTACACACAACGATATTACACTGCCCAATTAAAAACCCACTCTCATACTTGGTTGTTCATAAACGAAGCTTTTAATGTTTTAATCAAGAAAACACACTTACACGTATACATGTCTCAAACAATATAAAATAAACGCGGCGGGATCCAACAAAGAGAATTATTAGCTTTTTTATATAGCGACGCTAATCTACAAAAACCAACGGAACTGTGACTAAGCAGTTACTTTATTCTTAAGTAATGTAGGAAAATAATTAGTAACCAACTCGTTACTCGGTTATATTGTGAGTTTCTTCTACAATGAAGAGCAGTTTCACATAAACCTAACTCGCTTTTATGGACCAGTAAAGTAGTTTGCCGCTCTCAATGCGCCAAGCTGGCGAACGATTAAAAGACTAGATGAATGAAATTAATGGCCACATTCGGCTTCGGAACGCTTTCCATTATATTCTCATTAATGCACAGTTGTTTACTGCATTCATCATTACTTAGCTTTATTCAGGGGTTTAATTGAATATAAGAGAGGGGTAATCGGTTGAAAATCCCAGGTCTATATACTATTTTATTCTTATAAAACTATTTTTTTTTAAATATATGTCTATTTTAAATATATATATTGAATATTGTTAAAAGGGAGAAGGTAGTAATTAGATTAAAAATTTCATACGTCTGAGAAATCTAACTAAGATTTTACATAAAATAGGCTATACACCTGATTTTATTAAATTAAATATAAATCGCATTACATATATTATATTTCAACAAAATAATTTAAAGATAAAGTTTTTCTTATTGGTTATATTGTGTCATTAGGTCATATACATATATATTCCATCTATTGTAAACTGTGAATAAGTGATTAGAGCCTCAATTTTATTTACGATAGTATAACTCCAAACATAAAAAATTATTGACACAAAAGTTGTCCTTGAACACAGTTCCCAACACTATTCGACGGCATGACCTAGGAGTTGCTATTGCCGGGGCATAACGCAGCACTGGCGAATTCTGTCGAGTAGGTCCAGTTCCAGTTAAAAGGCTCGGTAACATATAAAAAAATCTGGATTGACTTTCAATTTACTCTCTGCATTATGTAGCACACCAACTCACGGCAGGAGAAATCGACTATATAAATTCAGTTTTTTAAACTGCCATACTTGCAACTCAATTACGAAACAATCGTAGATAAAATAGATTACAAGGAAAGTTTGGTTTGCAATAGTTTGAAGCCAATAACAATTAATAACCTGTTCATGGCATATTTTAATACGCCAAATTGCTATAACACCACTTACATATAACTCCCAATAATATATTGGAACTGTATAATTCCAATATATTCCAATTATTTGGAATTCTGTTGAAACAATACCATACTGTTGTAATGCAAGGGATAGCGTTTCACAGTTTGATAAAGCTATTGAATTATATTGCTCGTCTCTTCTATCGGGTTATTGTTTATTTCAGAGAAAATCCTTCCGAATCGCATAAACTTTATTTTATTATGTTTATTATATCTAAATCTGTTAAAGTACCGTAGATTATAATTTAAAACAAATTTGCTCTAACCCTTGTCACATAGACAGGATGCATAAAGGAGGAACTATATTATGAAGTATTACAGTTTTGCATCGTGTTACATTATATATTAAACATTTTATGTTACGAGAGAATCACACGTTTAAAATAGTTTATTTTTTCTATAAGGTTTAATGCTTTATTAAAAGTGGCCTTAAACAAGATCGTGAAACAGTAAATCTTCTCGAGTAAGTAGGAGATTTACGGCTCACAAAGAAAATTAAACTTTGCGGGTTTTATTCCTGTTTTTTTTTTCGTAACTAGTTCAACACGTATCACAACTCGTAAATGCATCTAATGTTGTCCCTACTTTTCTCATAAAATACCCAATACGTAATGAAGTAATATAAAAAATACGACTAAACCGTACCAAATATTCTTTGACGACGGAATGCCGGTCCAGTACGAACATTTAGCACGGAAAACCTTCGCTGATTTCCCTCGTGACAGGCCTCTGAATTATCAACATCACATCTCCTGCCAATAGCAAAACTTTGGCCCAATAAAATGAAAACGATCGATTGAGGAAATTAAACAACATCACCAATCTACCATGTATAATCATTATTACACATTTCGAAAGTATACATTTATCTGAAATAAAATATTTTATTTTAAGTAGAAGTTAATTACTTTGTATTTCAATATTGTAAACTATTTGGAAATTAAACAACAAATAATGTATTAGTAAGAATTATTATTGTAACAATAAGATTACAAAAATTAAATGTAAGTTTCACTGACAATGCAACACAACTTGGAATATTACTACCCACTCCTGTAACAAATAATATTTCTTGTACAGATTTGCAGTGAGTTGAAGCGCAAAATAGAGAGAAAACTTTTCCTGGCACAAGCAACATAATTGAGCTCATAAATTTTTAGTAAGAGACGAAGAGACAGCTGAACATATTGGGGTAACTCGCAGGTCTTTGTATTCTTTAGCACATACGGTATTCTGTTTTAAAACATCTGTTTAACATAAACGGTGAAATTGTCTTCAACACACTTGCCTTATTCATACAACAAAATAATTACGATTTACAATAACTAAAACCTAATTATGTTTACGTATTCAAGAGGAAGACAATAATAATTATTCACCTAACATTTATTTTCACATATATTCCTACATAACTGTTATACTTGTCAACTGACTAACATGCCACTTATTTTAGTTCAAAAGTAGCTATTCCTAGGAGGTATCACACATTTTCCATTGTTAAGAGAATTCATTTATTGTTTTCTTTTGAGAAATTAAAAGCTATTAGTAAAATGTGAATTTCTTATAAACAAATCACGGAAGTCTTATAAGAGTTTATACCCGGTATTTCTTTAAATAAATTAGCAACATCTTGAATGCATAACAACACATTTCCTTGTAGCTTGAGACAATTATTCTACACTCAGAAAAATTTACATTTATTTCATTGTATTTTCACTGGAAAGCCGATTCCCTTTTACTTGGGAGACACCTGCCGTCCTCGTGGCCTACTAGTATGAGCGAGGATCTTATCGAACACTACAAGATCGATTATAATGATACGACGCGTCTGGTCAAAGACAAGATTTCAACTGGCGCTATATTTAATCTAGATCCAAGACCGAAACTGCAGACTTTTGGTTTCCCAAACAGTCACTACATTATAAGCCAGTTATTGGCGTAGTTAGTGATTCATAAATTAAGTGCAATAGGAAGTAATAACAACAAATTTAGGTGAGCTGTGCACATTTGAAAACAAGACAGACATCAGTTAACTACCCACAGGGATACCACATGGAAACATGAATAGCTGTCACGTTTCTTTATCCACCTTAATCCTAACTGAACTATTTCATTAATTTACGGCGTAATCAAACACTATGAGAGACCACAAACAGTTTTGTTGCCCAACCCCATCTTCCTAAGATCGTTTGTTTCCTCAATGTCACTATTACAAATATTTCGGTACATATGTGAAGACTAGTCAGTTTTATACTGTATTGAATAAAAGCAAAATTATGAATTCAAACTATAGCGATTATTTTTATTCGTGTGGTTGCATATATGACGAACGATTATTTCTTAAATTTACACATAAATGTCATTGATGCAAATGTTTGTCTGATAATGGATGATGGTTTTGCTATAATGTCCTTGGGTCCAAAAGTCTGGTGTTTCAACTAGGAATAGTTTCTTTTAGGTAAATTGTTTACAGAAAATTAGCCTATTGCAATTGTCCTCATGGTAGCATTTACCAAAACTCTGCATGATTTCAGAGCTCAAAAAAAAAAAATAAAATAAAAATAAAATATATATATATATCATGGATTTTGGAAACGGTAAATGTGTCAAGAAAGACTTAATAAACTGAAACGTTTATGCTAAATATGATCTTATAAATATCTTGGCAAGTTGTTTAGCCAGCTTAGTACATCACTTCGGTTATATATGACGGCCCTTCACTAAACAAAAAAAACCAGTGCCCCTTTATTTATGAATCTAGAAAAAACAAAAAGGGGTTTGGAATGTGTTTCCTAAACCTTTTGTTATAATTGTTTTATCTCAAATTATTTTCCATATGTTTTAAAACGTATAAATCCTTTGAGAATAATATTTCAGTTGTCACAATGTACCTGTTTCTACCGACTGAGACGGAAAGACTATTTAGTGTACATCTATTTAATACAACTATAAACTAAACAAAGCCAAATGTATTCAGCAGAATACATTTCCTAATTTCCCGTCTTTAATTTCACTACATTCATTGCGGTTTAACTTAGATATTTTAGTATTTTATAAAGCTAATACGAATCTATCTTATTTCTCATGAAATAGGTAGGTACTGATCAATCTGGACATCAAACCATGATATCGTATTAATTTCATGCAAGATAATTTGAGGATGATTTTTGTTGTATGAGATGCTAATATACTAAAACAAAAACACACATATTATATGAGCAAGGGAATGCCCTCTATATCATATGCCATCTGTTTTTACAAGTTTTTGTACTATGTGATATATTTTTATTTTCATAAGCCTACTATTTTATTTAATATATATTTATATATATATATATATATATATATATATATATATATATATATATATATATATATATATATATAAGTGTGTGTGTGTGTGTGTGTGTGTGTCGCTCTCGACTATTTTTTTCTCGTTTCCAATCCCAAAGATACTATTTTATTTATAAATTTATATAAATTTAAATCATATTTCCTTGCCTTTTCATTATTAAATTACATGTTTATAACTACACAAACCACGATTTTATTTGCTATATTACTACTAAATAAATCATTCAATCAAAAGCCACTTGAACGTATAATTCTGGATACTTCTCTTATACTCGATGTGCTGTACCTTGTGCATATTCCTTTTTTCATTTTAACAGCATGTAATTCAGAAATTATCTCAACACAAACGCTACCTGGTTGACAAAGCGGTAACAAGTAGAGGCTACCCACGCATTCTAGCGGCATTTGGTTAACTCACCACCTTGCTACAATCAATATCAACGCCTCACGTAGTTCTACTTTTTGCCACTTCATCGCATGTTTATTTGCAAAATACGTCATCTGACATTTCATATGTACTGTTTCGAATGAAAATATACATCTAGTGTAGATTTATCTCCAATTACACTTACAACGGTTTATACCATACTATTTCTTCAAGTATACCACAGTATTTCTCGCTTGAAAGCACCTGATCCATCTAAAAAATACTTGCGCCAAGGATTCACTTTTACCAATTACATAAAATATTTAATAAATTTTTACTTGATGTGCAGTTTCAGTTACAGAAAACTGAGTAAGAAGCTTTTATTTACAATGAAATATTTCCATTGGTTTTGTTCACCGAAGTCTGAAACGAGAAACAAAACCTCGAGAGATCGTTGTGACCGGTCCAATGTACCAGAGTAATTATAATTTATTCCCGTAATAATACTTGCTTATTTTGTCAGAAACCTCTTCGCCTTCAAAATTTTAACAAAATTATCAAAGAAAACTATGATAACAACGCTAAATGACTGAATCTGACGTTATTCATTATGGTTTTATTGGAGTTTAGGAATTGATCAGCTTGGGACTATATTTAAATATATATTCCTACAATCAATTTGGGAAAGACAAAGTTAATACTTAAGTTAGTTTATGCTTCTCATCGAAATGTAGTAACTAGGGACAATAATAGGAATATATCAGAAAGACGTGTAGATGGAACC